>NC_026146.1:6775547-6866397 GCF_000512975.1 Sesamum indicum | reverse complement strand
CTCCCCCAGCCAATCAGGATCGAGCCGCCAATTTTAAAAGTCACATGCATCACATGTGACTTTTTCCGGCCAAATTTGGACTGAAATTGCAAATTTTTCAGTTTTACGGGACCAAATTGAAACCCTAGAAACTTACGGGACTAAAACGAAAATGGCCTATAACTGTGGGACGAAAATTGTCTTTTGCGCTCTTTTAAAAAATATAGGGGAATAAATTTCTATTATTTTTTTATAAAAGTATAATTTACTCATTTACAATATCAAAATAGAATAAATTACATTAATCCTGCATAGAAACACACGAATTCTCGACCTGACATTTAGCTATTTCTCGGGGCATTTGTTAAGGCATTTACACATTTTTACCAATATCAAATCCAAAATTCATTATGATGCATGGATTTGATGTAATTTTTGCATAACAGAGAATTATAAGTATCATTTACATATTAGTCACTATAAAAAATATAACATTATTAGTCATAGTTAAAAATAAAAAAGTCGTAGTAAATAGTCATGGATCACGGTTGTGAAACAGTTGTTGGCCGTAGTATTTGAGAAGGTGACTAAAGCCGGGACAAATATTTTATCATGGCTCTTAGTCATGGCAAATAACTTTCTCTTTAATAAAAATCTATGTTTTTGCAACGATTTTATCTAGCCGTGGTCAATAGAACTTCTTTACCATGATTTTTCATTCATGGCTATTAAAATTATGGTCAATAGTCATTTTTTTCTCGATGAGTGAGGCTACCCTTCACCCATTAATTAACTTAATTTTTTTTATGTGTAAATGATTTATATTTCCAAATTTTGAAGCATAACAACTTTCGTTCTGGAAGATGAAATTATAAGAGACGATATGAAAGTGCCATGAGAAAATTGCACTTTTTGTTTCATAACTTAGATTTTGTACATTTTTTTTTGTCTGATTGATTATTAAATTATTGAAAGTATAGTCTCATAATTATTTAAAAAAATTCTGACTTTCAATTCTCCTACCAACTTTTATTAGGAAATTGACGGCAAAAATTATGCGCCGTGTAACCATTTTTCTCCATTTTGAAAAGAAAACGGCCATGTGATTTATAACACGTGTTTTTTCCGTCAAATATTCTTGATAAAAGTTGGTAGAAAAACTGAAAATGAGACTTTTCATAAGTTACGGACTATTTTCTAAAACATCCTAAATAATGAGACTATTGGGTTTAAGTTATGAAACAAAAACTACAATTTCCCGAAAAGTGGCAATGTGTTGTTTAGTAATATTTTTTTTATTAATATAATAAATAAATTGCAATTACTCATCTCAATATAGCAATATTTCAATTCAATCAATGAGTAGCAACGATAAATAAATTATAATAACTCATGTAAAGTAAAACAAACACCCATACGTTCGATGGAACTGAAATTCATGACTTCGAACTTGTTTTGAAACCTTAATCACTAAATTAAGACATCATCATTAGTGGGTTAGTAACATCATATTTTGCTTACATTGAAAGGAAAATTCTTGTTAGCTTAACATGACCTTTTTTTTCCCTAAAAAATTGTTGTATAAAGGGACTTAAAGTTGGTAATAGCTAATGCCAAAAGTGGGAGGAGTAAAGAAGAATGTATTTCCTGTAGAGAATATTGAAAAGATGAAATCTTGATATGCTCTTTCTTTCTCAATAACTTTTCCTTTTGTTATATATAATTCCCAATTCTCTTGTTTCATAACACTTTTTCAGATCCTTTACCAGTCCAATATGCTGATTAATTATGCTTTTTCATACGTTTCCTTTGATAGTATTCAAAAAAGAGCAAAGTACTTGTAGCTTTAATGCCTAGGAAGAATATTAGGTTATGTATTCAGCTTGACGGGAAATTTTAATTTAAATCGAGTTTGATCGGGTTTTAATCAATTATATGTTAAGTGCAATATATATGTTTATTGTGTGATTGATTTAAATTTAAGGTGAGTGGCTAATCACATGACAAATATATCGTACTTGCTCTATAATTGATACGATCTAGTCGAATGTAGTTTTAGTAAGAACTTCTCAATTGACTTGATGCAAATTAAGTTTCAAATGAAGGTGCTCTCATGAGTAACTTTTACATATTAATTTTTAAGGGCTAAATATTGTTTTAGTCCCGTAAAATAAAGATAATTTTTTTTTGGTACCACAACTATAGCAAGTGATGCTTTTAGTCCTATAAAATTAAAAATCACATATTTTTAGTCCAAAATAAAATTATAACTTCGGGACTTTTTAGTCCAAGAATCCACAAAATACTTTTTTAGTCTCAAAACCACAATGTACATGATTCTTTGAAACTAAAGATGCGTGATTTTAAGTTTTATGTGACTAAAAGCGACAACTATCATAATTGTGGTACCAAAATAAATTCTACCCTCATTTTATGGGACTGAAAAAGCATTTTGCCATTTAAAAAATAACATGATAATTGAGAGTACTAAGGGGTGTTACGTCATTATATTATAAGAAAGATGGTATTTATGGGGCGAAAAAAATCCATCGTAAGATATAAAATCTTATTTTTAGACGTTATGAGAAGGAAATAAAAATCATAAGTTTGAGACAGATCGAAATTCAAATTGAACCTTTTACTGAATATATACATATCACGTGTATAATTTGTTTCGTAAATAAAATAGATAACATCATTCTTGCATAAACCAAATGAAATAGAAAATCCGAATAAGTATAAAAAGAGCTCAAACTCTTTTTTCAAAAATATAATACCATATTTCTTTTGTCAAAATTAAAATATAAAAAAGTGCCTCATCATACAATTATCAAGGATAACTTAATTAATTCTCAACCCCTCTAATTGACTCATCATCCTCATCAAACCCTTTCTCTTTTCCCTCTTTTTTCTAGCTATATATATAAATATATATATATATATAAGTTCACAACAAATACAAAAATCAATTAGGTTTTTCATAATATATAATATTTACTTAGGAATAATTAATATTATAATAAGATATTGATTAATACTGAATCTCAAACTTTGACAGCAACCACATGCATGCATGGCCTTTTCTCTTTTTCCTCTTTTTCTCTCCCTTTTGTTTGCTTTCTGTCTTTCTTGTCGCCTTGTCTTTCTTTAGCTCTCTCTCTCTTTTCCCTTCTGATTTTTCCTCAGTGGGCACCTGATTCTCTCTCTTTCTCTCTCATCTCTCTTCACCAGAGCTGTAATGATTTCACTATGAGTAGTTGTACACTGCCAAACACAAGATTTTTTTCAGTGTGGCCTGCCCAGCGTGAACTCCAAATTAGGCTTCTTCTTTGGGCTCGTCTCTGATGCACTTGATGAGCTTGCTTCTGATATTCTGTCATAATTTAGACATTTCGGTTCCATCTCTTTCTGCATGCATGTCTACATATATACATACACATATATATACATGAGACTGTATGTATGTGTGAAGCACACAGTACTGAAAACCCAAGAGAGTGTGTGGGAATCTGCATGCATGGACATTTTGACCAAGGGGATAATTCATTTTCATGTGATGCTACAGAATTTCAACAGTATATATATAGTACTACATTGTGAAGCTTTACTATGTTGTTTTCAGTGGTTGTCTTGGTCTTCCCATGTCCAAACCTTCTACAGCTATTTCCTACTATGATGTTTCTAGGCACTGATAAGCAACTTATTTATGAACTCCATAAGAAAAAATAAAGCTATACATAGGTTCCAAGAACATCAAATCCGCATCAGATTGTAAAAATCCTATCGATTTTTCTATTCTAATTACCATATATATATGCCGCGTGTACAAGTTGCAAAAAACAATGGGTCAATCGCTGCGAAATAGATAAAAATTGCACTTTTGATCCCACAGTATACAAACTTAGCACATTTAGTTTCACAAATTGAAAAATTGTAGCATCAGGGACAAAAGATGCTGCAATTTTTCATCGTGTGGGATCAAACGTGTCACGATTTTCTGTCCTGTGGGACAAAAAATGCTACAGCATTTTATCAAATCATGTGCTGAGCCTGTATATATTGTGGGACCAAAAGTACAACATCTCCTGTCACGTGGAACCAAAAGTGTATTTTTCTCTACAAAAAGATTTAATGCTAAAATTCTTCATTTAATTAACAAATAAACTTTTTTATTAAATTCGTCGCTATTCTAAATTAGAAACAAATTTCACTATTTTTCCACGAATATATGTCATTGTTAATTATGATGCTAGTTCTTACACCCGCGTAATAAGTATATATTAATTGAAATAGCAAATGAAATCAAATTTGGAACAAAATAATCAACATCATATCAGAATTAATGATAAAATGTGATATGATTTTCAATTCGTCATTACTCGATATATTAAAATCAAGTGTATAAGTATATATACTCGAATTTGTGGTGATCATATATTTAGGCAGTTTGAAGGATCGATGCAAGTGGTAGCTTATGTGTCTGGTGCTGAAGTCTACTTAATACTTAGGACAGAAATTGTTGGCTAATTATAATGCTATGTAATGAAGTACGAGGTATGTATGTATATATGATGAAAATTGTACTAAAAGTTGGTAGTGGGTTGCACTCGTGTTGCAAAACCCTTTTGCAAAAGCTATTAAAAGGAAGTTCATCATATTTTAGCTAGGAAGAAAGGTAGCTATATATCCCCACACCACTGCACCTACTAAAGGAAACAAATTATCATTATCTAGGAAGATTATCTTTCCTTTGCTCTTTTTTACTTTGTTTTTTTCTCATCAATGACTTCCCTCGCTTTACTTAGAAAAAAAGCTTTCTCAATTTTCTAGCTTTTTGCACACATGGGATATCTATACATCTCTCAAAGGGATTAAATGCAACAAAGAATTTCTCTTGAAAAATGGAAAAGACAACGCAACCTCTCTCTAACTTTTAAAAAATCGTAATGTGAACCCTTAATGTCGGGTTCCAGTTTCATCGGACGTGTGGGTGTTTGCATCATTTTATACGGGTTCTTATAATTTATCCAAGATTAAAAGTGATTTTGGTCCACTAATTATAATCAAATCTCATTTTAGTTGTTTAATTTTTTAAGGTTCCAAAAAGATCATCCAACTTTTGAAATTGCTCAATTTTGGGACACTAGTTGTCGGATTTTATCCAAAGTCAGCGGATTTTGAAATGCCAAGTCAGATTCAGGTGTCATGTTCCGGCGACTTTGGACAAAATCTAGCCACTAGTGTCCCAAAATTGAGCAATTTCAAAAGTCAGAGAATCTTTTTGGAGCCCTAAGAAGGTAAAGGACTAAAAAAGAAATCTGACTATAGTTAATGAACGAAAATTGCCTTTGATCCATTTATCTATCATTATGAATTAGTCATATTGTTTTATTGAATGAATAGAGGTGTACTATAATTTATCAATCGTTTTTAGCCATATTATTTTATTATACTAACTAAATATAAATATATTGTAATTTATTTATTATTATTACCTACCCAAAAAAAAAACAACATATATACAAAAGGAAATTATTCAGAAAAGGGCAAGAAGTGTAATTTGCAAAAGAGTTGAAAAAGTGTACCTCAAATGTAGAGGACTGTATGTTCCCTCCTCCAGAGTCAGTGGGTTTCCCATGCAACCGGTCTTCCCTGCTACAAAATTTGGGGGAATATTATTACAAGCCATGCAGATAGCTAGATCTAGGACAAAACTTGTAAGAAATAAAGAAAAGAAAAGCCATCTTCTTACTGTCTTATTTGAACTTCTCCCCCCTCACTTTTTACAAAAAATAAAGAGAAAAAAACACCACCCATGTGACACCCCATATGAAAAATGGATTCAAGAAAAGTAAGTCTCCAATTAACCAAAATTTCTACATTAGGGCCCATGTGATTTGAACCCACAAATTCCAAGAGAAAGACATGTCTCTATGTTTATATTTTTATTTCATTATAATTCAAAGATTTTTATTACATAGTTTTCATCATGAATTGGGGGATGTGTTTATCAATTTGTTTTGAAATTTTTTTAAAAAAAATGTCTTTAATTTAAAGTTTAAAATATATCAGTTCACAACTTTTGCAGCTTAATTATTGGTGAAATCGTACCCTAAACACTCAGACTCCAGTGCTTCTTTTCCCTCCAAACTTTCATTCAACTTTGTCTGTGACTTATTCCCATTGCAAAAATATAAACACAAATACTCTGCGTAGTTCGCATACCAAATGGGTAGTTGATATGCAGTATGAAAAAGCAAAATTATATTTTTGGTCCTCTAAGTTTAGGTTGTTAGCGCTTCAGGTCTCGTGATTTACTCTATTTATACATTTAGCCCATTATTTCGTGGAATTCAGTTCTGAATATTTCACATTTGATCATCTTTTCACAAATTTAGTCATGTGTTGACAATTTTGGTCTTTTTCACATAGTCATAAATCTCATTTTTTGTCTTGTAACTATAAGTCGTTGGGACCAAAACTAATTTTACCAAAAAGAACAAATGAGAGATGTTCAGAACTAAATTTACCAAAAAAAAAAAGACTAAATATACAAATAAAATAAATTACGGGACTATTTGTCCTAACCACCAAAATTAGAGAACAAAAACTATAAAAATGGGACGTTCTTAGGATATATTCAACTTTTTCTGACTATTACATTATGGGAAATTAGTAGGATATACTGCACTAAATCCAAGTTTGACTAAAAACAACAAAACCCATTCCATCCTCTTGTTTTCGTATCTTGGCTGTTTTTTTTTATGTATTAATTCGTTAATTATTATTATTTTTTATTTCTGGGGATCCATTTTCGTAATTAAATGAATCAAGGTTGAATTATTGATCTTTGAATTCAAAGTGGGAATGGTCATATACCACTTTATGTGTGTTGGGTTGCTAAAGACCATTTAAGTGTCGGAAATTTATATCTTAGATCTCTTACCTTAAATTCTCCCAACCACCAGCACTGTAATTATTGAGGCCTTTGATCCATCATTAATGTCATTTTAATTTTTCCTGAATAAGCTACCTATGTAGTTATGAAGGTAGGTTATAATTATTCTCATGTTTTATTGTGAAAACGCACCAAGAAAAAAGGGGGTGGGGGGGACACTATTTTCTATATGATAAATGAAGGGCAAAATATTTTTTTTAGTCCCATAAAATAACGCATAATGTTTTTTTGATACCATAATTATGGTAGGTGTCGCTTTTTATTCCATAAAACACATAATCATGTATTTTTAGTCCAAAAGAGTCACGTGCTTTGTGATTTTGGGACTAAAAGGGCAGTATTTGGGACTAAAAAGACGTAATTTTAAAATTTATGGGACTAAAAAGTATCACAAGCCATAGTTGTGGTACCAAAAAAAATTCTTGTCTTGATTTACAAGACTTAAAATAAATTATTCCCTAAAAATTAGGATAAATAACGTTGACACTAAAGTTAGGCCAAATTAAATACACACACTCTGTATTTTATAAAATTACAGCTATACCCTTTGAGGAGTGTTAGTGTAATATTTTTCAGGGATGTTTGGGTAAGTTTTGCATTTGAATAAGGGGTGTTAATGTAATTTATCCTAAAAATTATGATAAATCACTACTATGAATGCAATAACTAAATTTTGAGCACGACCAATAAACATTTATCATGACCTTAACTATGACAAAAAGTTTTAGCTATGTCTACTATTTTGGCCTTGCATACTGGAACATCGATTAATATCCTTCGGCCTTGATCACAATCAAAACAAGTCATATTTCTTGTAGCGACAGTAGACGGATATATCGTAAATATTAATTGGTAGATTTTCTTAATGATAATTATGGTATTTAGCTCTTTTCTTATTCTCTATAGAAGATCACAATAGTATAAGGGTAGATATATATATATATATATTAAATATATATTAAATTTCTTGGGAAATTTAATTAAGACTGAGTAGAATAGCTGAGAAATACCTTGAGGAATAGCTCCACAAACCATGGTAATCCATGTCATTTTTCATAGTAGTTTGTCTTCCCTGTTGGACTGATGATGATACCTCAGACTTCTTACAATTCTGAATCTCCAACAGAAAATCATCCGAAGTGTCTCCGAACGACCCGTTTTCAACTACATCTGATTGTCCTAAAAAATATGCCAAAATTTTCCCAATTAAATAAATAAACACCCCATTAATTACGCCATGAGTATAATTGCTGAATTACCAATTAAAAGAAAAATAAAAATATATATATATTTAGAATATTTGAATTAACCTGAAGTAGCTGCAGCTCTATCGGTTGATTTTACCGTACGATACATCTACAAAGAAAACACCAAGTAAAAGAAACTTAGATGATTTATGATTTAATAAAGGAAATGAAATTAAAAGGGAAAAACACAAGCAACCTCTTATATGATACTACAAATGAGCAAATATTATCATTATGAAAAAAAAATAATAATTTACCCCATATGTTTTTTAAAATTAAAAAAATTGACCTTCACCTGTTTTTCAAATGACATAATTTACCTTTCTATTTACAAAATACAGCGGGTAAATTTTTTTTAAAGGGAAGTAATTTGCTTATTTGTATATCACATGAATAAATTACATTAAACCCCAAATTAAAATACAAAATTTCAAAGTACATTAATTTCAGTGAAAGATATATAAGTTTTATTTCTGATATATATGAATGTGGCCAATGCATGTACATGCATGTTCATGTACAGATATGTTATGTATAGATTTAGAGGGTTGGTTAAGTAACCATGGTTAATTTGTGAAAGGTATGGTTTCCTGAAACCCAAAGACATGCAGCAGATGTATGTATATATATACATATATGATGATTGTGTGATGATAGGGTTTGTGTACTTTTTGCTCTTCTTTCTAGCCACTAATTTGGCTGAGGGAAGAATAGGGCTGAGGAAATTTTTAAGAAATAATGGGGAAGGACATGACTATTACTACTACTGTTGGAACTGTGTGTGTACTGTCTTGCACTGTTTTCAACTCCTTTGTGCTTTGTCTCATTACTACCATCATCATTTTTCCTCACTATTAATTTCTTGGCAAATGCCTCTCTCTCTCTCTCATCGCTTTCTCTCTCTGCTAATTGATTAATTATATATAAGCCCACATATATATATGTATTTATACTTTTCTTTTAACATGGAGAGGTTCGTTTTTCGAAGCAGAAAAGCTGGCAGCAGAGCAATTGCAGAAGAACCCTCAGATCTAGTAGAAAAAAAGGTGTGCTGAGGATTTTCAGACAGGAGAAAATGAGGAAAGAAAAACAAAACCAAGCATTGGAATTTGAAGTTTTATGTGCCCAATATTTCTTCCAAACACACCTTTGTTTTTTTTTTTTCTTAAACTTTTGGCATCTTGAATTCTGTGAAAAGAAAGGAAATCTACTACAGGGAGAAGGGTTTATTTCTTTTTTATTTTTTTCCTTTTTATTTTAATTTTTCTAATTTATTTTTGGGTGATGAAAATAAAAAGAAAGAGAGCATATATAATTAATTAATACTTTACCTGTAAATGAGACTTAACATGAGCTAAGGTGAGATCTTTGACATCCATGAGTTCAAGAACTGACTTGGGTGTTGCTCCTATATATAAATAATACACAAATATTAGTTGAGATATACATCAATGATTATAGCACAATAATCTATGAGATATTTTCTGAATTAATTAATTTAAACAAAATACCAAGAAAATAAGTATTATAAAAAATTAAATTTAAATACTGTCACAAACCTAGTCAGTAGAGGGTTTTAGGTAATGATCTTGAGATTTACATGAAAATTCACAAATATTTTTGCAGTTCAAATTAATCTTGAAATTTCCCTAAAAACTGAGAATTCTGACTCCATTATGGCCCAAATCAAAATTTTAAAAAAAAAAAGAAAATTAGATATTAGAAGATAGTGAAAGAAACATGAGACCTACTTTCATGGCCCCCCAAGAGCTCAACAGCATGAACAAACCGAGCATGAAGCGTCGTAGTCCACCGCATTCGGGGCGCCCGCATGCTGCGTTTGGCCGGAAACCTCGACAGAAACCGGGATCGCAGTAGTTCTTGAGAGTGGTAATTGGTAGGAGTGTGTGAGGGAGTTGTGTTATTCAAAGTGTTGGCAGAAGTAGATGGCACTAGAACTGGCGGAGAAGTGTTTTGGTAGACTGGAATTCCTCTAATAGGCCTCAAGAAGTTGAGCTCTTGGCTAAGTCCTTGGTGGGGCTGGTGGAGGAAATGGGCTGCGCCTCCACCGCCGTGGTGGAGGAGGTAGCGGAGATGGTGGTTGGAGGAGTTGATACTGGCGTTGTGGTCTGAGAAAACCCTCCTGTGATTGGTCGAGGAGAGGTCGAAACGCCGGTTGTCGGATTCCGGCGTCATTGGAGTTGAGATGGGAGTTTTTGAGTCGAGGGCCCTTTTCCAGAAGCCCAAAGTATCCATACCGTCTTCAGCTCTTCGTCTCCAGCTTGTGGATGAGGGTTTGGTGTTTGGTGGGCTGATTTGGAGGGAAAGGTCTGGTTGTGCAGGAAAGAGCTCCATACAACTGAAACCCTTTTTCTTCTGGTGTTTGGTTGCTGTGAAATGTCTATCTTAGGTTCTTGCTAGCTACCTCTGTTGCTCTGTTTATCGCAATAGTATGACTTCTTCTTCCTCTTCTTCTTCTTCTCCTTGTTTGGAGCAGTTCTGAGTTGCTAGGGTTGTAAGAGGATTGGAAGAATTCAGGATTCTTGGGGGAGTTTTGGGTGATAATCAGGAGAGAAGGACACAATTTCCGGGTTTGAGATGGGTATTTTCTGACAAGAATTGAGGTAGTAGATGCAGAGATTTTTGAGGCTGAGGGAGAGAGAGAGAGAGAGATGGAAGTAGGAGAAGGGAAGAGAGAAGTAAACAATGTAGTGAAGTGAATGGTTTGTTTTTTTTCTTGTGTGAAGTATATGTTAGAAAGTGACACTTAAAGGAGCCATTTGGAGGGGTGTTTGGGAGTTCGAATTAGATGTGTTCGAGCTGAATTAATCACTTAACAAGTAAATTATATTAAATATAAAATTAAAAAAGGAAACTATCAATTATTACAAAAACTATACCCTAAAAAAGAAAGAGATACTACAAAAAGATTAATTAATCAATGGAGTCAATTCAAATCAATTCTAATATATAGGGCCAAGAATTTTTCAAAGATAGTGGTGTTTGGTTTTATGGAAGTAGGGTAGTATGAGAAGGGGGGGGGATAGGAGGAAAAGAAAAGTAATTAAAATAGGTTAGAGAGGTTGATTGTTTGTTCACTCTTTTCTTTTTCCTAAGTACCCTTTGGGAGAGGGAAAAGGAAATTTTAGTGTAAGCTTTTGATTGTGTATGTGCATTTGTCCCTCAACAACTCATACTTACCTTTCTAAAAACTACTCTTCACTCTTACAAAAGTTGGCACCACACTCTTCAAACCCTAAATAATTTTTTTTTTCTATTCTTTTTTATGATTAATGCATCTCTATATGATTGATCCTACACAATTTTCTGTGTCCCTAATGTACATATAATTACCTAATGATTACATCTCAAGTAAGAGGGCAGGTGATAAGACCTAAGTCAATTATGGTCTGCCCCATATGTCTTAAACAAAAATATGGATTTTACACAGTAAAATTCGTTTAAATATATTTTTGATTCTGTAATTTTAATACTATGATTTTTATTTTTTAAAATTATAAAATAATGCTATAATTTTTTGACGTTTTGTGATTTTGGTCCTTTTGGTGTTGAATTTTGCAAAAGTTGCTGGAATAAATTATGCGTTTTTCACGTGGTTATTTAAATTGAGATTTTTATTTTAATTGGTTAATTCACTTTTTCTAATATGGACGAAAAATTAAAAAAGAATGATGTGCCCCATGATTTATTCTGGAAAGTTTTACAAAGTTCGGCATCAGAAGGACCAAAATTATGAAATGTCAAATAGTTACATGATTCTTTTGCAACACTTGAAAAGATAAAGGATAAAAATGCCAAAGTCACGAGGAGCATATGATTATTTCAGCAACTTTTGTAAAATCCAGCATCAAAGGACCAAAATCACAAAATGTCAAAAAATTATAAGACTATTTTTTGCAACCTAGAAAGATAAAAATATCAAAATTATAAGATCATAAATATATTTAAGCATAGTAAATTTCCTTTTTTAGTTCCCAAAACTTTTTCCTTCAGAAATTAATTTAGTTATGATTTTTACAAATATATAGATCCTTCCCAAAATGCAAAGATATTAGGCAAATGTATTTCCAAGAAAACACTCGAGTATATTTATTTTTCCTTCATATCACTCATTTCTTAGTTGTTGTCTAGTTCTTCGTATATTATTACATGCTTTTATGATTAATTTCTTCCTAATTTAAACACAATAATTACATAGAAAGAATTTTTTAGGTAAAATTATATATTTGGTCTAGTAGGTTGTTAGCATTTTTAGTTCTGTAATTTACTCCATTAACACATTTAGTTCTTTTCTTGATGAATCTAGTCGAAAATATTTCATATTTGGTCCTTTTTTTTTGGCAATTTAGTCATGTGTTCATAATTGTGATCCTAATTACGACTTATGGTTACAGAACAAAAAATGAGATTTATTACAGGCCGAAGGGAACTACAATTGTCAACACAGGACTCACTTTGTAAAAAAAAGATTAAATATGAGATGTTTAAAACTAAATTCGTAAAAAAAATTGACTAAATGTATAAATGAAGTAAGTTACGAGACTAATTAAAAATGCCAACGGCCTAAAGTTATAGGACGAAAATGTAACTGTGCCAATCTTTTATATCAGATATCCAACAGAAATTAAAACCCTAATAACCTTAATTATATCTCTTTATTATACTCCTTATATTTTTCACATTCAAACAATTCGACTAATTATACAATATTGTTAAAAAGTTTAAGTATATTGTTTCAAAAAAGTGATTTATGGTGTCTTTTTCAATTTTGGAGACTTCTTTTTACATTTTGGATTTTCCATCCTAAGTTTCTGATTCCAACAGTCACATAATTAAATGTCCTTACATCTCTCACTGCTTAAACTCATTTCACTTCTTTAGTATTTCTTGGGAAAATTGCATTTTTTTTTTTGTAACTTTAGTTTCATTATTTTTAAGCATCATATTGTATTTCTAATAGTGGAATTTATTGTCAATTTAAGTTAGCGATGAATTTATCAAGAAAAATATTTACTTGATAATTTATAACTCATCATTAATTTTGGGGTAAATTATATTTTTGGTCTCATAAGTGGACTTGTTTTCAATTTTGGTCCCATACTCAAGCCAATTCGCACATTGAGTCCCATATGTGGGTTCTTTTTTTTCAATTTGAAAATCATTGAGGGATTTCCGTCCAATTGATAACGGCAGCTGCTCTCTCAATTAGTCAATGCAATCAAAATAAGGTTAAATTACATTTTTGGTCCCATAAGTGGACCTGTTTTCAATTTTGGTCACACACGTAAATGTATGAATTAGTTTGAGTGTGGGACCAAAATATAATTTACCCTTAATTTTTAGCTGTCGAAATTTTTGTTGTTAATACTAGAAACATTACTAATGAAAATATTTGTTAGTAAAATTTTGTGGGGCACTTTTCAAAATTTTTTCCAAGGTCATCTATGAAGTCTTACAATATTAAAATTCTTTTCTAGATATAGCAAGGAAATATTTAATCTCTAATGTTAAATTTTGAATTAATATGAACTTAAATTCTTATCCCTCGCTAAATGCGCGTGTTGCCAATTAACAACAAATTCACACTCTTCCCTAATTTTTCTGGCTATTAGCATAATTTCTTGCAGTGCCTGTACGTGTGATGCATTTGTTGTTTTCGTGAGAAATTGAAAAAATTAAATTTAATCGAATTAAAATTTGAAATTAAAATTATATTTTTTTTTAGACTTATGAGATCCAATATAGTGAATCGGAAAACAATGGAGTCGAAATCACAAAAGAATTAATTTGTAGTATGCATGTAAGATATAATTTTTACATAATTTGTACCTTGCTTTTGATAATACATTCATTTGTACCTGTTGGCTTTCTATAATTTCTAAAATCAACGTAGGGTAAAAATAATTGCTTTTCTCAACCATGCATTACAAACAATGATGTAATAATATCGTTCATTATACTAATTATTATTAAATTAATTAAGATATTAAATATCAACATAAGACCTAATTAATTGTTAGTACCTGGAAAAAACTAAAATGGTATTATATATTTCACAAAAACATGTGTAGTATTCAAAATTAATGATATGCTGACATTGAGAAGAAATAATTAAATGATGGAGGATTTTAACTCGTTATGCAAAATAATTCCCACATAGAATGAGTGTCCGATTTTAGTGAGTTATTTTCATATCTTTAATGCTTGGTTTCTTTTGGTAATTCCGTTAATTATCGGTAAGAAAAGTTTCCCATTTGAAGATGATTGAATCATTGATCGAGCTAACTTAAATAGTGACAAATTCCGTTGCTAGATAATACGGAAGGGAGAGGATAAAAAATTACATGTAGGTCAAAAGTTTTTCTTTTTCTTGATTTTAGTCTTGTTATTCTTGAACTTACCGCATCGCATTTCGTAACTCTAGAGAATTTATAATTTTAGTTCTAAGTCTGAATTCCATTAAGTTTGCTAATTGGTGGGACAAAAACTGAAAGAAAATACGAAAGTATTGGGGGTCGACTGTAAGATGAATATGATTTTATATTAAAGTTATATGATTCTTGATCCACGTCACAAACTGGAGTCTGTAGATTTTTCTTTGATAAATTAATATAGCGGTATTGGAAAAAGCGATGCAATAAGAGAACAAGCGAGGGATGGTCTTTATGAATTGTTTAATGATTATAAATTAAGATATTGACGTACCATTTTGCCTTTTAGCAACAGATTTTTTGATAGAATTTTGTCTCTTTTTAAATTTCCAGCGGATTTACTGACACATCTCTGATGGATGAAAGGTCGCCTCAAAAGTCTAGTGACCACTATAAGAAATATAATATTTAACCATAGCTAGTTGCCATAGTTAAAATAATAGACGTAACAAAAAGTCATTGACCATGGTAATGCAACGATTGTTGGCCGTAATTTTTGCTAGTGTGGCTAATACATTTCTAATAGCTAAAAGTCATGGCAAAAATATTTGTCATGGCTTATAGCTATTAGGATAGATGACAAAAAAATCAATTAGATTGGCCTGGATGTAATCTATTTTGACAATACTCGATGTTATGGAATTATTATTCAATGAATAAAATATCGCTTATCAGCTTCTTTATTTGTTGTGCTCATTCTGTATGTTTATATCTGCTTAAACATCACAACAAAGCTCACATACCACTTAACAACCATGCAGTTGAACTGCATTGGATGGTGGTCATGAAATCAACTGTCGAGGGGTTGGGTCTGAAATGTTCTTTGTCGAGAACCTCGAGATTAGGCATCGAGTTTCTTAAGGAGACTTGCACTAAGAGTTGCGTCCATTTGATGAGTTCCGCATTTCATCAGTAACAGACAAGGTGTGTCTATGCGATCTTAGTGGGTTGATTGACTAGGTATCAAATTGACTGAATTGACTGACGGAGATCATCATATGGAAGCTAACAATTTGTGCTTATGTATTTAATTAGATTAAATACATGTTGGGCTCAAGTAAATGAACTTTACTGGGACCAGTTAAAACATTGGGCCTTGAATTTTATTTCATAAAAATCGGCCCCTCCCTTAGCCCATTAAAAAATTCCATAGAAGAAAAAATTGACCAACAAGTTGCAATTTTGTAAAGTGCTATTTTGGTCAACTGAGGGATCCTCTTTATTTGGAATAAAGAAGAAATACCTTGTAGATGAAAGAATGTATCTTGACATATTGTTTTTCATCAATACAAGATATATATAGACATGGTATATAATTATTTCAGAAATAATTGTCACACAATATTATACAAGAAAAAAAAATTCCCTCTCCTTCCCTAGCATTTGGAGTGCCCTCTCTCTATCTTCTCTTGGAGTATTTTCTATTGTTCTCTTCTAGCAAAGAGATCAAGAGATCCTAATTTTCAATGTGGTGTGCACGTATTGAGAGCTGCTAGTTGGAACCTCGGGTGAACGTTTCGTCTAAGTAAATGATTCCTAAAAGGTATCATTTTCTCCCTTTTACTTGTTTCATACACAGTCTCGTATAGTTTTATTTTGACCTTTTTTATTTTCATACTACATCGAACACTTGGAAACACCAAGAGTACATCCTTTGATACGTTGGTTTAATTTTTATCTTCTACATATTTCGCTTTCCGCTTCTGCTGGTGCGTTCTCAAGCCAATCCGCTTGTCCCTACAAGTGGTATCAGAGCCCGGTTCGATGTAGAGACTGTTGGTTCTGTGTGATTTGCATATTGACATGTCTTTTATGGCTTTAAAAAGTATGTTTTATTGCTTTTCTTATTGGTAGTTATATGAAGAAAATAACTTGTTTGAATTTTGCAATTGATTGGATGATTGAAGTATTTTAAAATATTTTTATTTTTTGAAAAATGCTTGTATTTTATTTGTATTGGTGAAACAAAAAAGAATATTTGCAGCAGCAGCAGCGCTGGCGACCGCACTGCATGGTACGCGAGCGGTCGAGCGCACGCAGGGGCTGGCCGCGCGGGCTACAGGCCGACGGCCGGCGGTTGGGCCGTTTTTTGCCAATTCTCTGAAAATCAGATTTTTTGGATTTTATTAATTTTGCTATTTTAATTTTGGAATAAAATTGGATTTTTTTTTAAAATTAAAACTGCACGATTAATTTGGTGTAATGTGTGCATTGGATGCACATGGTTTTTGGAATCATCATTTTAATTGTGAATTTTGAACTTGTAGTTTCTTCATATAATTTATTTTATGATATTGGATATAATTTGTGATGATGGATGGTCACGGAGCCCTTGACTACTTGTATGCATTATGTTTGTTGGATGGGCTCGTATGCCCTTTTAATTTTTCTTCTCTCTCCTTCTCTCATTTTTTATCTTGAAACAATAAGGCTTGTTATCCTTTCTATGTACTCCCTTGACTTTTGATCAAGGGTTCTTTTCAATTGTAATGAGAGTAGTATAGGATTTTTTAGCGAGGATTTTATTTTTTGTAATAAAACATACCCACAGAGAAGGAGGCCCATGGAGCAATTACAAAGGTCATTTATATGTTAATGGGTAAATTACTTTTGTAATAGCATAGGGCCACCTTATACAGACGCTAGACTCACTACGGGCTCAGTGGGTTGCATACGATGGGCTCGTGATCATCCCACAGGGGTATGCTAGGCTATCTTGCATGTGATGCGCTTAATTTTTTTTTCGTATTTAATATTTAAGCATGCAATGTTATTATGTGATGAGGTTTTGATCAAACACTCAAACTTAACTCTCACTTGATTGGACCAAATTGAATATTAGGCCTATAATGGACTTGTATCAAAATTATTTTGGTCTGTCCATGCCTTCAATCTACAATAATATGGTGAGGAAACTACCACTACCCAAGTGTGGTCTCACGAGTCGTGGCACACTTGAAATAGAAAAAAGTTGCACCAGCTCATCGTTTTCCTGTCTCACAAGTCGTGGAAGGCGAAGAGTGAAGTGTGATTTGATTGATGGTTCGGACTTAACACCGAGTAACATGATTCGCTTGGAATCTTCGGGATCATGTGAAGAGGTGGGGCAAAATATCTTCTAAATCTCATGGAATGAGAATGGTAGTAATTACCTCCCACAAGGCTTTTTCCATGTGAATCGTAAAAGCGGGACATGGTAATGCTCTTGTGGATTCAAGCCCATTAGAAAATGATTTTCTGAAACTCCACTTGAGAGTGGTGGACTTTCGTATAAATAGTGGGAGAGTTAAAGACTAAAGACTATGATCTAAACTTATTTATCATATTACAATCATTTACTAATTTCTATTTTTAATTTCTATTATGTAGAAAATGTCTAAAAACCCTTTAACCCCTATTATGAAGACTAACGAATTCAATGGCACGAACTACAATGACAGGCTTAGGAATTTTAGGATTGTCCTAAATTTCGAGAACCAGAGTTATGTCCTAGACAAGCCACTCCCGACGGCCTTTTCGGAAGGGTCCTCGCCCGAAGAACGTGTTACGTTCGAGAAGTGGCTTGAGTCCAATATCATATTAGCTTTGATGACGAATGACATCCAAAAGCAATATGACAAGATAGAAGATGTTTCCTCGATAATGCTTCACATGAAAGAGGATTATGCGGTTCTTGATAGGCATATAAGATATGCCGCCACAAAAGCATTATTCAGGACCAAGATGACTGAGGGATCTTCTGTAAAAAGTCATGGGTCAAGATGCTATCTCTAGTGGAGAAGCTCGAAGACCTCAAAGCTGGGCTTAACAATGACATGTACATCGATGTGATCCTTTAATCACTTCTTCCATCCTACGACCTATTTATTATTAACTAAAATATAACCGGACTTGAGAAGTCTATTCATGAGTTAATTAATATGCTGGTTCAATACGAGGCAACGATCCATAAGTCTGCGCCGGTAGTATTGGTAGGAGAGGCTTCGACTTCCAAGGCGAAAAGCAAGAGGGCCAGACGTTGGAAGTGGAAGAAGGGAAAGGGAAAAACTGTCGCAGCTACTGCTAATGCTCATAGCACTTCCGCTATCCTGGTGGGAAAGGCAAAGGAAAAGGGAAAAATGGCAGGTCACAGCGTTCGAGGGCAAATGATGTCTGCATTTATTGTCATGGAAAGGGGCATTGGAAGAGAGAGTGCCCACAACTCCTCTCCAACCTAGGTATGTTTGTGATTGAGGTGGATATGATAACTATTCTGCTTTTTGGGTATTGAATACCGGCTGTGGAGCTCACATCTGCAATGATTTATAGGTGCTGGAAAGAAACAGAAGACTGCGTAAGGACGAGATGGTATTGAGTCTCGGTGATGACATGGCCGTGAGATCTCTCAACTTAACTATTAGTGATCATATTCGGATAGGATTAAAGAACTATTATTATGTACCGAGCATGATCAATAATATTATTCCATTCCTGTTTTAGACAATGATGGTTATGCATTTACAATCAATAAAAATAGTTTTAATTTGATGATAAATAACAACCTTCATCTGCTTGGTACATTAACTAATGGTCTTTATATTCTCCAACAGTCTAATCTGATTATGACTGTCCAATATAAATGAATATTAGATAATCATGACAACACACAGATTTGGCATGCATGGTTAGGCCATATCTTTAAGTTAGGATGGGAAAATTGATGGAGTCCAAAAGTCTAGAGGTAGATGAATTGGACAGCTACCAACTTGCAAATCCTGTCTGAAAGGGAAAATGACCAAGAAACCTTTTATTGGACAAAGTCCGCTTGCCAGTGATCTGTTGGATTTGATCCATTTGGATATATGTGGACGAATGAATACTCCAGCTAGAGGAGGATACTCATATTTCATAACCTTCACCGATGATCACTCATAGTACGATTATGTTTATCGTATGAGGTACAAGTTTGAGGCCTTTGGAAGGTTTAAGGAATTCAGACTTGAAGTTGAGAATCAAACTGGCTGTAAAATCAAGACCCTTCGGTCAGATTGAGGTAGAGAGTATTTAAGTGGTGAGCTCATGGATTACTTAAAAGAGAATGAAATTCTCTCTCAATGGATTCCTCCTGGAACACTTCAGGTTAACGACGTGGCTGAAAGGAAGAATTGGACCTTGTTGGACGTGGTCTGATCTATGATAAGTTTTACCGACCCTGCCCCTATCCTTTTGGGATACGCTATTGAGACGTGGGCCAAGTTGCTCAACATGGAGCCATCCAAAACAGTCCAGACGCCATATGAGATATGGCATGGCAAGCGTGTGTCCTATAAATACTTGAGGGTATAGGATAAACCCACATACGTCAAAAGGCTAGTGGGAGACAAACTAGAATTCAGGTCTACTTTGTGCAGGTTTGTCAAATATCCAAAAGAAACTATAGGGTACTATTTGTACGACCTCTTCGAACAAAAGGTTTTTGTTTCGAGAAACGCAGTATTCTTGGAAAGAGGTTTTCCTGCGGATAGCTAACGTGATGAGGTACTACTTGAAGATTCAAGTGAGACACCAGTAGGATAATGCGACACCATATAAACCTGTAGTTTCAGTTGATAGTGCTCTAGTCCTCCGTAGGTCAACCAAATTATCCGAACCACATGATAGGTACGGATTCTTAGGGATGATTAGCTAATTGGATAATGATCTAAGGATATATGAAGAAACAATGTCTGACATCGACTCGAATAAGTGACTTGAGCCATGAGATCCAAAATGGACTCGATGGGTTCAAACTAAATTTGGACCCTCGTAGACCCACCTAAAATGCATTAAGCTGGTTGGATGTAAATAGGTTTACATCCATAAGCTTGGAGCTGACGAGGAGGTTACCGCCTTCAAGGAAAGGATTGTGGCAAAAGGATATACTCAACGACCGAGGGTCGGCTTTGAGGAGACCAACTCACCTGTAGCCATGGCCAAGTCCATTCAGATACTGCTTGCTAGTGCAGCATAGTATGACTATAAAATATGACAGATGGACGTGAAAACGACCTTCTTTAACAACTTCATTGAGGAAGATATCTACATGGATCAACCATAGTGTTTCACCTTTGTTGGAGAATAGCAGAAGGTTTGTCGTCTCCAAAAGGTCCATTTATAGCCTCAAACAAGCTTCTCGAAGCTGGAACACGCATCTTGATGAAGTTATATGGGGTTATGATTTCATCAAGAATGAGTTTGATCCTTGTATATACAAAAAGATCAATAGGAGCTTAGTTGCTTACCTTGTGCTTTATGTTGACGATATCTTACTCATTGGAAGTGATGCCAAGATGTTGGGAGACACTAAAGCATGGTCGTCCAGTCAATTTTTCATGAAGGATATGGGTGAAACGTCCGACATCCTTGCATTAAGATCTACAGGGATAGATCTAAGAAGATATTAGGATTGACCCAATTCTCGTATATTGATAAAGTCTTGAAGAAATTCAAGATGAAAAACTCGAATCGAGGATTCCTTCCGATGAGGCATGGAATTAAATTGTCGAAGAAGCAGTCTCGCAAGACTAATGAGGAACTTAAGCGGAAGTCGGACATCACCTATGCTTCAGCCGTAGGCAGCATTCAGTGTGTTGTTCAATACACTAGGCCCGATTTCGCCTATACTTTGAGCATGATGAGCAGATATTAGGCGTGTGCCAGGTAGGCACACTGCATGCAGTCAAGACCATACTCAAGTACCTGAAAACAACAAAAGATATGTTCTTGATCTACGATGGTAGAGAGTTGATACTGGAAAGCTACAATGACGCTAGCTTCCAGTAGGATGATGATAATGCCAACTCTCAATCGGGTTTTGTATTCAAATTGAATGGTGGTGTGGTTACTTGGAAAAGTTCCCAGCAGGCCACCATAGCGAATTCCACCATAGAAGTTGAACACTAGCAACTTCAGAAGCAACTAAGGAAGTGGTTTGGATGAAAAACTACATCTAGGAATTGGGTGTGGTGCCTAGTATTGCTGAATGAATAGTTTATCTTCTGCGATAACAACGGGGAAATAGCACAAGAAAATAAACCGAGATCCCATCACCGTTCCAAATACATTCTTGGACACTACCATCTGTTCAGAGAGATGGTGAGCAGAGGTGACATTTAAATGGACCGAGTCAGCTCAGCAGAAAACACAACAGATTCACTTACTAAACTAGTATCGCAAATTGCACATACTTAACATCTTGATAGGATGGGTTTGAGGTCAATCAGTGATTGACTTTAGGTTAAGTGGGAGATTGTTAGATATATGAACAGAAAGCTAATTAGATTGGTTTGGATGTAATTTGTTTTGATAATACTCGACGCTATACAATTATTGTTCGGTGAACAAAATGAGTATTCACTTATCATCATCTTATTTGTTGTGCTCATTCTGTATGTTTACATCTGCTTGAACATCACAACAAAGTCCATAGACCACTTAACGACCATGCAGTTGGACAACTCATTGGATTGTGGTCATAATTTTTGTCAAAAAAAATTACATGCAATGTACATGAGATATTTAAGGGTTATGTGATATGATATTTTTCACATATGCACATGTGATGTTTTATGCAAAAAAATCAACAAAAAAACATCCACATATGACGAAGTGTAAATTTCGTAAAGTTGAAAAGATAAGTTGGTTCAAAAAAAAGTTTCGATGGCAAAACTGTAAAAATGAGAACAGTTCAAATACCAAAATGTAATTTACCCTATATTGAATTTTCAGCAACTTATACATTACATGTGGCCACTAATATTGACCGACCATTATTTAAATATCAAATTTCTAAAAATATATATATAATTTTCATATTTTATAATTTCAATTGAAAAATTACATTATGGTTACAATACAAAAATTAGTACAGTAAATTCAATTTTCCAAATTAAATATCTATATGAATAAATACTAATTATTTATAAAAAATATATTTCTTTAATTAATTTGAATAATTATTTAGTTTAGATATTTTAATAAAATAATATTATTTACTATACTATTAATTAACTTAGATTTTTCAATTTTTTTATTATTTTTAATCAAATTAATTGAAATTAAAATAATTTTTTTTATATTGCTGGCAACGACGATGAAGTTGCCACTAGTCACCGATGCCCCCTCACATTCCATCGCGTAGTCCTTACCTGTATCGTGGTCCACCACAGCAGAGGGGAGGCCATCGCTCTTCACCTTTGGGCGACACCAATCGCCCAGACTAGAAATAGCATCATATAGATTGTTGATGTCGCCCCCTTTGGGGGGGGGGGGTTGCCGGGTGTAGGGGGAGGGCAAGTGGTTGTGGCCAGGGGGGTTAAAATATTTTTATGTAATAATTTTATTTTTATAAGTTGTTATATAACTGAAAACATGTCCAACATGTTTTCCACCTCATTTTCATTTCCAGATAGGCTTAAAAATATTTAAAATATGTCCAGCTGGCCTGCCATATAACACTTCAGCCAAGAAAGAAAAAGTCGTCCATGGAAGGTCCTTCAATCTATTTTCCAATTTATAGGACTCCAAAAAATGAATATAGTTATAAAACTAAACTAATATTGTACATACTTAGAGGATTAAAAAAATAATTTTTTCATTTCATAATACAAAAGTAGTCATCATATTTATTCACCATGTTCAATCATGACCTTTGAGAATACTAACCATATTAATAAAATGTTAAGAGGTTGATGATAAAATTTAGGAGCCGTTTTACCATAGATGCAAATTAAAGAGTTAACCAACTAAAAATTTCTATTTCTAAATCCACGCTTGGAAACATTGTGAAGATGTACTTAGTAAAATAAAGCAAAATTGGCCTCTAGTCACATTCACATCTATAACTACCGGAAGCTAACAGTCGGGTACTCGACTAATACACGGGTTCGGGCTGGGTGTGGTTTTACACTACTTTATTAATTGGATATTTGGTCCGATAACCCGAATCTCGAGAAATGCAACCCGACGTCCACCTCTAATTTCTACAATGGTTGATTAATGGTTTTATTAAAACTTCTCTTTCAGTCAATTAATCAATAAGAATCATCCCAATATCATTTTCACCATCTTTCAAGGGTATGAAAAACCATGTTTGACCAAATAATTGTCTGTGATACATTGAAAAAACGCACGGGTCCAATTGATATGGACTATGCTCAACGCTTGGGCCGCAACATATGCTAATTTTGAAAAGGGGACCTGCAAAAAAAGCGTTAGCACTCCAATATCCAAGTTAGTATCGAATGTTGGAGAAAAATAATCGTAAAAAATAAAATATAATGAGAAATGTGATAGAACAAGTAATTTTGTGAGAGAAATCATGATAAAAGAGCAATTCGAATGCTAAAACAAGAAGAGAGAGTGGTTTTTCAAATTTTGAAGGGAGTCCCTGTAAAGGGATTGAAGGTGTCCCTATTGGAGGACTGAAGAAGGCGTCCCTATTAGAGGACTAAGGCGCCCCTGTTGGAGGATTGAAGAAGGTGCTCTGTTGGAGGATTGAAGAAAGCGTCCATGTTGAGGAGTGCTGAAATGAGAAATTAAAATAAAAATAAGGATTTTGTGAGTAAAATATGACAAAAGCATGAGTTGAGAGTTGCAGCGAAATGGGAAGATAATTCCCAACTTCTTGAAGGTTTGTCTGCTGGAGAGTTGCTGCCTGTATTTACAGAGAAGGAGTCCCTCTTTGTAGGGACTCTGTTTGTGAGTTGCATTTCTAAAAAAAAAAAAGGCAAAAATTTAGGAATAAGGCACGATCTTATCTCTTTTTTGACTTGAGCAACACGTCTTTAGTTGGGGGAGAACTCCTTTTACATAAAAGCTCTTACTTCTGCAAGGAGTCCTTCTAGGTCAAGGAGTCCAGCTTCTTAGGGGCGCTTTCCTTTTCCTGTACTGGGCTTGGAAGGTGGGTTTGAGGTCTGGTAGGCCTTGTACCAGACCTCCTTCTTGGTCCAAACTGGGTTTCCCTCTTGAGTTGAGCCTAGTGTACTGGGCTTCCCTGTTGGGCTGAACCTAGTAATTTTCCAGCAGGCCATCCTCATGATGTTGGCCTCCTAGATAGTTACGACCCTCTTGTTTTTTTCTTCATTTTGGATTGTTTGGACCTCTTTGGGCCAACCTATTGTTATGCACATCAGTCTATTTTTATGAAAACTAATTAAACCATTTGAGATCTATGATAATTTAGGAAATCCTCACAGGAACTAAGCCTATTATCATGGTTAATTCTTTTATTTAATTCCTAATTTTTTAATATGGAACTTTACCTAGTACTTTACTGGACATCTTAAACATGTAAATAGATGGCCAATTGTTCACAAGGCAATAAAGAACTTAGGAATTAAATAAAATTAATCAACACGTGATATGAAGGAAAAGTAAAAATAATTCCATTAATATACCAGAAGGTTGAATTTAATTCTAGGACAAGAAACTACTTACTCATCCATGAACCTTGCAAACAAAAGCGACAAAAATCCTAATTTAAACATCGAAGAATATATATAAAAACGGTATCTGATTCTCCTAGCTGGCTTGATGCTTCCTAGAACTTCTTGCGTCACTGCAAGCTCTTTGAAAGTGATGAAACGTGTGTATGATTATGAATGTAGTGTTTTTCTCCAATTGGAACGTCCATCCTCACCCCTTTATATAGCTGAAAGACTATGCAAACAGGGAGAAATTTTGATTAAACTCTATTTCTACTTCATCAACAAACCTTTGCAAGGGGAACACAACAAGGCAGTGTTCTAAACTGTTTGAAACTTAAATTCTACATAGAGGAAATACGGACATGTAACTGATGGTTTTTTATCTGAAAGAGGAACACGATCGTGTACCTCTTCCGAAAATTCTAATTCTAGTACTCTATGTAACATGATTGTGTCCTATGATACGGCCATACTATGTTAAGCGTAGTTTCTGACTGGTTCTTCATGTGTTTTCAATTTTAACTCTTTTGTCCCTAATTATGCTAGAAAAAGAGTAAAATACCCAAAAGCAGTACCCCAAGAAGAAAGGAGACTAAAGAGTAGTAAATTCTACGAGAAGGATGATGAAATATAATTATTTTCCTATTATAAATACATAAAACTAAGAGAATCAGCTGCACAGGGCCAGGCTTACAAGTGCCTATGTGGAAGACATGGCTTATTTGATGGTGCTACAGAACAAAGCTTATTGATGCTTGTGTGAAAGACGGTACTTGTCTGAGTGTGCCTGCTTTGAGTAAGGCTTATTTATTTTTTGTATGGAAGACAAGGCTTGAGAGAGGGTGCCAGCTCGAAGCATGGATTATTTAGGCATAATAAATCTGCAAATTAGCCATGTCCCATAATCGACATAACTTTCGTCCTTCAAGATCTTCCAACTCACAGATCTCATGCTCTAGGACTCCCGTAACTTTGTAGGGATTTTTCTATTAGGTTTTGAGTTTGTCAACTAGCTTAAGGGCATTTCCTTGTCTTAAGACCAGGTTACCAAACTTATGAACATTGACTCATTTATTATATGAGTTTATTAGCAAGCTTTTAGTTGTTCCATATGAAGGTAAGTCTTCTCTTGGACGTCCTCAATTAGGTCCAAATTCTGCCTTAAAAGAGCATGCTTCTCCTCATTAGCACTTTGTCCAAGGCCATGCATTCCTCCTGTTGGGATGATTACCTTCGTATTGTATACTAGGGTGAATGGGCTTTCTCTAACGGAAGATTTAGGGTTGTTTCAGTATGCCCAGAGCATATTGGACAACTCCTTCACCCAGTTGCCTCCATCTCAATTGAGCCTCATCTTTTTCCTTGCATTATGATTCGATTCGTGACCTCCACTTTCCTGTTACCTTGCGAATGAGATATAAAGGTGAACCTTTACTTGATAGGGAGGCTTTTGCACTTTTTTTGGATTTTTATTACCTTAGAATTGGTTGTTAGTGCCATAGATTAGTTCTCGGATGATGCCATATAGTGAAATAACTTTCTTTCATATAAACTTCATAATCTCTCCTGAATTCACTCCTCTTCCACCTATTTGCTAAAGTAACCTATTCAACTAGGAGGAACTTTCTCTAGTGAAGGGCCATAGGAAAAGTCCTGATGATGTCTTTCCCAGAATATGATAAGGGATAGGGGACGAACAAAGCCATCGTGGCTCCCCCCAGGTTGATGGATCAATGTTAAATGTCGTTGGCATTTATTGCAACTACGGATAAGTACCTAGCATATATATGTCTTCATGGTGGTGTCGAAATAACTAACATTGAGTGTTTTTCCAACAAGAGTTGTAGCCCCCAGGTGAGCACCATCACACCTATTACATATCTTTTAAACATTAACACCAAATGAGAGGATGAATAAAGGGCTTCTTATACAAATTCTTCCCTATGAAGACAAATCGGGTAGCTTTGACTTTTAGTTTGAGATCATCCCTACAATCAGAGGAAAAAGTTCCAATTTGGAGATCCAGCCCCGCTATTTCCTGTCTCAACCTCCGCAGTTGAAATTGCATCCTGTAGTTGGGCGCTTAGACATGATAGGCATTAAATGGTGAGCTTCTTAGTTGGGCAGTCTTTAACATAGCTAGCTAGAGTATCTACTAGAGTTAGAAACTTTCAGAGTCATTTTTCAATTCTTCAATTTGTTGGAGATACTGGATCATGGTGACCTTCTTAGGTTCATATGTGTCTTCTACTTGTCTGATAACTAGTTGGGAATTAGAGTAGGCAATAAGGTACAGAGCTTCTGCATCCCAAACTATCCTCAGGCCAAATACTAGGACCTCATACTTAGCCTTATATTGGAGCCCTTGAAGTCGAACTTGACTGGGAACTCCAAGTCATCCCCTTCCAAAGGGTGAGAATAATTCCTACCCCACATCTAGTCAGCTAGGATTTCCTTGATAGCAGTCCTAGGTACGTATTAATATCATATTCACTTAACTCGATAACCCACTTGATGAGCCCCCCTGATTTCTTAGGTTTCCCGAGGCCACCTTCTTGACGTCAGGGTACCAAGTCTCTGCCCTATTAAGTACTTTACTGACATAATAGATAGGGGTTTGCACCCCTTTTTTCTTTCTTAATAAAGACTAAAGTGGCCATCTAGGAGGTGACGGATAAGTATAGGTGGAAGGTCTCCCCAAAAGTGGCCTTTACAAATCATGGGAGCTCTATGAGATACTATTTTAAAGGTTTGAAAGAGCTTCGAAATTCTTCAATCCATCCAAACTAATTAGCCTTCTTCAACACAGCAAGAAAGGTAGACTTTTTTCCGTCTATCTGGAGATGATTTGGCTTAAAGGAACTATCTTGTGAGTGTGGCGTTGTACCTCATTAATGCTAGAAAGAGTTTCAGGTCTTGGATGCTTTAACATTGAAAGGATTGGCTTTAATGTTTTACTTCATTAGCATGAATCTAAGAAATTGCCTAATCTTCAGACAGAAGGTGCACTTCATGCGGTTAAATTTGAGTCTATACTACCTTAAGACACTCAAGGTCTCCTTTAGGTCTGCAATATGGTCCTCAGCTCGCTTGCTCTTGATGAGAATGTCGTCAACGTAACTTCCATATTTTGTCCAATCTTGGAAAATCATGTCTACCAAGCATTGAAAAATAGCATTGGCGTAGTGATGGCAATGGGCGAGTTTGCCTGGACCTGAGACCCGCCCCACTTTGTGAAACCCCACCCCTTCCTGCCTCGCTAATACCCCGCCCCCATCCCGTTAGCCTTGGATTGCCTCGCCCCGCCCCGCCCCACCCTATTTAAATTTGTTTAATTTTTTAATTAAGTAATATCAATTTAAATTTAGTAATTTAACATAATTTTTTTTATCTAAAATGAATTATATAAGACAAAGAATACACTCAACTAATATTTTATTTTTTTAATAAGTATTTTTAGTTTATATTTAAATACTTTAATATAGTTTTCAATCTAAAATTAATTGTATAAGACAGATCATACACTCAACTATATTTTTATTTTTTTTATTAAGTAATATCATTTAAAATTTAGTAACTTAACATGAATTTTGATCTAAGTAATTTTTTATTATTTTAATAAATAATATCATTTTAGATTCAGGTATTTTAATATAATTTTGGATATACAATGAATTATATAATATATAGAAAACATTCATCTAACTTTTTAATTTCTCAATTAGTAGTATCAATTTAAATTAACATAGTTTTACCTAAAATGAATTATATAATACAAATAATACATTCAATTATTTCATATGTAGAGTAGGCTATACGCAAAATTATTTAAAAGTCTACCTATAATATCATAATTAATTATTAATAATGTATTACATATGAATAAAAAAATAGTTCAGGGCTGGTCTAGTATAAAATTCGTAACCTATCCTGAATTCTACTGGATCCAATATTTTAGGGCCCAGACCCATCCCGGACCCGATAGTATTGAAGGAAGTGAATCGGTCTGAGAAACACAACGGAAGCGCAACAAAAAAAAAATACAATTAATATACAATTAAATCCCGATCAAGGGGTGTACCCTTAATCTTTTTTGGGACGTTTAGTGTAAAAATAAAATAAAGAAGGCCAAGAATTATGAGAAAAAACAAATAAGAAGGACGAAAATACTAAAAGAGATTTTTACTCCTATTTTTTTCTCGTTCGACTACAAGTATTGATTCTTTGTTCCGGATCCATTCACGGTGAGATCTCGATGTGGAGACCCTCCAAAGTCTATGACACCACCTCTAAAGAATGTGGAAATTCGTGCTAGCAAAAACCTCCACAGAAGTGCAAAGAATAAAAAATGTTATTGATTAATATTTGATTCTTTGGTTCTCTTTTGATCTATAAGATCTTGAGAGAGTTTTGGAGAGTGAATGAAGAGAGAAAACGTGTGAGTGAGTGTTGCTGCAGCTCATGGACGGCGAGGGTAGGTTTTGTGGCTTTAAACATGACCTAGTCATATAATGCTAAGGAGTCTTAACCTAGCAAGACTCCAACAACCAACCACTACCCTAAGAGCACCTTGTGGCTGATTTTGGTTCACCGTTGGGCACAAATTCGGCCACACCAAACCCAAGGAGGAGTTTTGGCTCCTCCTTAACCTAGCCAAAGTCTAACCAAGGCCTTGGGCATGTATTTTAACGGATTGACTTGATTAATTAAAATTAATTCAAGCCCGTGTCTTATGAACTAATCAAATCTAGTTTACTATATAAGCCTGACATTAAAACATCCTTTTATCCAATTAAAGGATCCAACCCATTTATTATGTTTCTTTCAATTTATAAATCCAATTTGACCAAACCCAATAAAATTAATCCAATTAATTTTAGTTGCTAGCTTGAAATTCTAATGAATCCAATTAATTAAATTTCAAGTCATCTACCCAATGAATTGGTCTAAATAAATGATCCAATCATTTATTCCCTCAAAAAATTAATTTAATCCAATTAAATTAATCCGATTCTTCTGGAAGTAATTCCAAATAACTCTATCCCGTTATAGTTGCAGGTTGTGACTCTTTAGGTTCACCCATAACTAGACTTGGGCTTGTGTGACCAACACAATTAATTAAATTCAATTTAATTAATTGTTTTCGATTATCTCATAATATGAAATAGCATAGGTGGCCGTCTAGCAATGGTCCATGACACTAGAATCTAGGTGAATAGCAACGCGATCATTTAGGCTCCAAATCCATACAAGTACGGTCTTACTCTCAATCGTCTCTAGACCTTAGTCTAGGGGATGTAATTGGACGTTGGTTCCCATCATTAACTAGGCAATTATGCTAAATACTCGAGGCGTGTTTACTCTATTGATCCGATCTAGGAAACCTATCCCTGATTAATCAATCGCTTTTGCTAAAGACTTTTAAAATTTAAACCATCTCAAAGCGCATAGGAGAATGCATTGTCATATATTGATAGGTGATAGATCCTCTCTTGGAATCCAACGTCCTCGCCACATATTCCGACTGCACTGGATAAGGCTTATGATAACCATGCCTCAAGACATAATCACCGCTTGCCATATCCAAAATACAGTTTTCGTATGGACGTGACTGTCATGATTCCACAAGTCTAAGAACTAATCTTGTACTATTAGAACTGAGTATCGCAATCACACTGACCAAGCTTTAAGAGGCTTCCATATAACGATTCCATCTAAGCAATTTAGTCAATTGACTACCTTTACCAACTAACTCATTAAAACTGCACAAACTATCTACTTCTCTTGCCGACAAAACATGGCTGCAATACTTAGTGAAAGTCTCTATAGGACCCTCAATACCCTATCACGAGGTCCTCTACTTCGAACGTTTCAAAGTGACCATTACGAGTTCGTTTCATAGCTGCCAAACATATGCGCAACCCAACTCCACGGGTTTAACCTTTCGGTCTGTTGACATTTCATTATGACATTGAAACCCCGTTCAATATTAGTAGTAAGCACAATGAAACACACTGCCAACTTGATAAATTTAATATTATTCGATAAAGATTGGCAAACGGCAAACAACCAGTCCACTTGGCTTTTGGTCACTTATTCTAACAAGTATGAGTACCAAACTCGCACTACTCAAAGTGAGTCAGGATCAGGGGCCCTAAAGATTAAGTTCGATTCGGATCCCTACACCGGTGTTCTTCACCCCAAATGGCATAGTTAAGTAGCAGAAGGTACCCCTAGAGGTGGAGTCACCACTTGATTTATTCTAGGCAGTAGGTAGAAATTCTCAGGGCATGCTTGGTTTAGGTTCCAAAAGTCAACGTACATTTTCCATTTGTGTCCGCCTATGGGCACGAGCGTCACATTTGTCGGGCATTTTGGAATTTAGATTTTGTTGATATGACCCGCTGCCAGGAGCTTATCCACCTTGGTCTAGATGATTTGTCATTTTCAAGTTCAAAGTGGCGTTTCTTATGCTTTATGGGCTTCATGGTAGATTTAATATTGAGGTGGTGCATCATCATTTTTGGGCTAATTCCCTCCAAATATGGGGAGGGAGGGCATGCAAAAAAATCCACATTATTTCTTAAACAGAATATTAGTCTCTCTTTCAAGTGAGGATTAAGCTATGAGCTGGATACATGTAGTCTTCTCCAGTTGATCAGGTGCTATCTCAACATCCAATAAATTTTTACAGGTTGAACCCGCATAAACACTACATCACTGAAGTCCTCTTCCCTTCTCAAGAAGAGACTTTTCCTGAAAGCCGATCGAGAACTTTTGCGCATGACCTCAACATAGCACTTCCCACCTTAGAGTTGATCCCTAGTAACTTTTCTAACCCTTTTTCTTATAGGGAATTTAATTTTCGTATGATAGATAGAGATGACCACCTGGATCGCTTTAAGAGTGGGCCTCCCTAGGATGCCGTTATACGATGATGGGACAATCACCACTATGAACTTAACCATGCATGTTTTCCTTAAGGACTCTGGCCCTAGATATAAGGGAAGAGACACCATTCCTTGAGGATAGACTACCTCCTATGCAAGGTTGTACAAGGAGATGTCTACGAACCCCATTTGATCGCATGCTTCTCCAAATAAGATATCGATCGAGCTATCGAAATCAATAACATCTGGTTAACTTCATAGTTAGCCACAGTGACTGTGATAACCAAGGTGTCTTTATGGGGCCCATGGACCCCCCCCCCCAACCTTGGTGGGTTAGAACTGAATGATGGGGGGGGCTTGCATCCATTCACACGTGCAGGGCATCTTCACGAGGGGTTCCTTCAGTTATGTGACTTGGGTCTTCTAAGTCAGTGGAAAACCTCTCCAGTGGATGCTCTAGAGATTATCCGAATGACACATCTCCATGGGGAAGTCGGGCGTTTCATGTCCTGCTCTAGCTTGGTGTTTGGGGATCACCTTTAGGTGTTGCTCTGGGTTGTATTTGTCTGAGCGTTTCTCCTTCTGAAAATCACAATATTTGTATGAGATGGTGCCCTAGGATTTTTCCTTAAAGACAAACTCTTGGAGGTATCCATGTCGAATAAGTCTTTTAATCTCATTCTTAAGCTAGTGACACTCTTCAATCAAGTGCCTATACACATTGAGAAGAGGCAATATTTGTCCGACCACTGCTTGGTAGGTCTATCTTTAGCCTTTTTCGACCACACTAGCAATCCCTTACCTTTTGCGGCCATCAATGCCTGGGTGAGATAGGCATGTTCAGGAAGGGTGTAGGAGGCCTATTCTTTCTAGAATGAGGCCTTTTCATCCATCTATTCCATTTTGGGCTGCTTGGTTGCTTTTTCTTATAGAAGCTTCTTGCTCAGGTCTTCCTTCTTACTGGGATGGATTTCCTCCATATTGATGTATTTTATACCAAGGCTGAGAGGTTATCAAAGCCGGAAGTAGGCTCTTTACAGAAAGACTTGAAGAAATCCTAATCTAGTAGTCCTTGCGCAAAGTCACTGGCTAGAACTTTAGATGTGGCAAAGACAAACATCAAGATTGCTACATTGAAGCACTAAAAGTATTCCCTTAGAGACTCAATCTCCTCCTACTGGACCTTGAAGAGGCTCATCTCCATCCTCTGATGTGTCTTGATGCTATTTAATTAATGGAGAAATACAGAATGAAACTCCCAAAATGACCAAATGGAGTCCATGGGCAGTTGGTTGAGCAACTGCTAGGCTGAGCAAGTTAAGGTAGTCACGAACACACGATACTTGACCTCATCATTATACCAATGGAGAATGACGACATTCTCCAAGAAGGGAAAGTTCTCTTGTGGGTCAATGAACCTATCATACTTCGCCATGTTGGGTGTCTGGCAATTAGTTAGGGACTTCATCCGCGAGGACCTTCTTGCGGAGGGGATACCCTCATAGTCCTTTCAAGGGGCTCCTAGGAAAAGTTTGCATGTCTAGGAGCTCATGTTGGAGTTTGTTCCATACTCTCCTTCCAATCGTTGGGGGGCTCCTCCTACAGGAGTAAGAGCTCTGTCCTTTCTCTCGGTGGTCCATCTCGCAATGCGGTTCACTACACATTCATAGTAGGATTAACCATAACGTCAACAATAGGTACTATTAACAGGACTAGAGGTTGCAATAATCATCTGCTGGAACTGCTTTTGGGGAACGAAAAGAAGCCTCTAGATGAGATATCTAAGGAGGAGCAGACACATGGGAGATCACGTGGATTAGTCTCCATACGTCCATTGCGAGGTGGACGTTAGAATGGTGTCCATCCGCACCATGGATGTTTTGGTCTCTCAACTAGCTGGTGAGTTCCTTCCCTTCTTTCAATTCCAATATTAGCAGTTTCCATTATCTAACGTCCTAGATCTATATATTTCCAATAGTCCAAAACCAATTGATGTGAGCAAAAAATTCTTGATTCTAGCCGCCAACTCTAGATCTTTGGACCTTGGTTTGCAAGTACTATGCTTAGAACCTACAAAAAGGTTGTTATCACTCTGGCGCAGATGTTGGTGTTTGAATTAATAAAATCGGGAAGATAAATGTTGTAGACTGTGGATCTTTGTGTGCAAGTATAATTGAAAAGTTATCCATTTCAATTAGGGGAGCTTGCTATTTATAGGTACTCCTCGAGCGGGAGGATAAAACAAAGATCTCTTCAGCTTTAGTAGGAGAGATATCCCTTCAACATCCAAAGTCCTAATCTTTGGGGGAGAGGTTTGGGGATATCCTTCCACAATCCTGTTCCCAAATTCTCGGGCAGGAGATTACGTCCCGAATAAGGACGACTTTGTCCATCGTTATCAGCCGCCACATATGCTATCTTTGGCGGCCGACATTTATCCATTCCAACGAGTCTTTAGATAACTTGGATTGGGAAATTCCATGTGAATTTGCCACCAGAATTATCTAAGGGTGCCTTCTAGTTTGGGTTATCTGGATTAGGCTCCTATCTCTATGAAGGGTCTTGGACTTCATACTCTTGTGGTCTTTTTGTTGTTTTTTCCTTGCTTTGGGCTATTTGAGCTTCTTTATGCCGATTGATTTTATGGTCACTACCTGATCTAGGACTTAGAACACAACAATAATTAGGGATAATTACACTCCCCTCCTTTGAGATTTGCTTCCATTTATCAAAAATGTCCTTCCCTTAGTCAAAATTCACCAAATTTGCTAATATTAAAAAAAGAAAAAGACTGAAAATTGATATTTACCTTTGATTGACTTATTACTAACTTATTGCTGGTTAAACAATTTTTTTTTATAAGCTACCCTTATAACGGTAAAAATATACCTTCTCGCATGCATTAACACATGAAGACGTATGAGGGTAATTTGATCATAAAAAAGATTCATTTGACTTGCAATAAATCAGTAATAAGTCAATTGGAGGTAAATATAGAATTCTTTTTTAATTTTTCATTAATATCAACAAATTCGATAGATTTTGATTAATGGAGAGATTTATTTGTTAGACAGAAGCATATGTCAGGAGTACTAGATGTAATTTTTCAAACCACATGAGAATTACGTATAATTACACCAAACCTCAGGGGAGAGAAGTGTAATTATCCCCTAAAATTAATATTAGACAATAAGATTATTTCCCTCTCATATTTTTCATGTGATCATTAACACAAAGAATTCTTATTGATCAATACAAAATAATATGACAAAAAACTTTGGAAAGAATATCGGAAGATGTAGAATAATTATGTATAATTGTGGAAAACCCATAAAAATTCTAGCAATAACTTTGCTTTAATGTCTCAGATATAATTCATATTCCCAGTATGGCCAAAAATTAAGAGGGCAACACTATTTACACAATACGATATTTAATTCAAAGGTATAAATGTCGAATAATGCAAGTCATTTATTGACAAATAATTATAAGCTATCCATCAAAATTTTCAGGTACAAATGGAACTGCGCTTGTATATACAGTACATGCTTTTCACGCTTTTAAGGAATACTGTACAAAAGGCACAAAGTAAATAAAAGTGGTCGATGTGGAGGTTAATGCATTGATGATAAAAATTAAATACTGTTATTAAATAACTACAGGATTGGAGAATTCCAAGGCCAATAAAAACGTATTTCTGTAATGTCATAAATACGAAGGTGCTGGAGAATTTCAAGTAGAAAGAAATAATAAATGTTAATAATGAATTACTCTACAGATATTCACTTTCAATATCATATATATATATATGCCCCAGACCAGACAATTATTGCTGTGCAGTTTTCAATTTTTCCGGCATAATTGAATTAATTTATTTGGTTTGTTGGAACCGCGTCGACATATATTACTTCACTAGTGTATTTTTTTTAAATGGACATATGTTAATTGTACGTGCCGTGTTATAAAACTACTTTACTGATTTGTTTGGTCTTCTTCTATGGGTTTAAATGCATCCTATCTATGTTTGAAACAAGTGCTACATTTTGGTCTTCTTCTATGAACACAAGTTGTAATGTTTAGGAAAAAGGGATTATTACACTCTTTTTTTTTAAAGTTTGGTGTAATTATTACATATAGATTTTTTTGTAGTTTTGGAAATTACATTTAAGATTCTTGAGGTTTGTTTTCGTGTAACAAATAAGTCCCTCTACTGATCAAAATTCACTGAATTGTTTAATATTAACGAAAGAGGTATAAATAAGTCCCAAATTATCCTTATACATCTTCATGCATTAATGCATGTGAGGATGTATATTTTTATCGTTATAAGGGTAGTTTAGTGAAAAAAAATTGTTCGATTTGCAATAAATTAGGAATAAGTCAATCGAGGGAAAATATCAATTTTTATTTAATTTTTTTTATTAATATCAGCAAATTCAGTAAATTTTGACCAACGGGAGAACTTATTTGTTAGATGGAAGTAAATCTCAGGGGTGCTCGATGTGATCTCCCAAACTACATATAATTTACATGTAATTACACCAAATTTCAAGAGAGGGGAGTGTAATTATAATAATTGCTACATTACAAAAAAAATTAAGAAATGGTGAGAAAAAGAGTTAAGAGAGAATGTTAATATTGTAATTGGTAGAATTAGCTAAAAATATGTTGTGATTAAGTTGTCACTAGAAATAATTAGTGATATATTTATAATGTCACTATTTATGTCGTCACTAAAAATATATTACTAATCTATAGTGACTACTTTATAGACAATCGTTATCACTGATAATTATGCAGTGAAAAGCAATATGTCGTCATTTAATATTTCTAGTGACAATTTTAAAATTATTACTTGATATCTTATCACCAATATTATATTTTGTTGTAATGCTAAAATACGCCCACAAGAAAAAGTAATAATAATATGCATAAGAATCCCTCACTCAGTTTTGACTTATGTTCTTAATTTTAAACCAAATTGAAAGGAGGAGCCTTATGTTATCAGTTTCTGACCCCAATTAAGTGTAATACCTCTTCCATAAATACATTCTATTTTCATAAAAAGTTCATATTTAATTTGATTATACAACTCATATATTGTTAATATATATTACACTGATATAACTATTGTATTTGTCAAAATTTTTAATATTTCCCTGTATTTTTATGACCATATGAAAAGAACAAAAGTGTAGTTCAAGTTAAGAAAAAACTTAAACTACAAATTTACTCGAAGTTTAGTATCTATATAATTATGATCCTAGAGCTCCCAATTCAAAATATCACTGCTAACTCACCTAATAATACTGATGATCAGTTTATAATTCAATTCAACTAGTCACTGAGGCTTATTTCATAACAAAATATGTGGCATAATTATGGTAAAATACAACAACCTCTCCTGAGATTTGGCATAATTATGAATACCCCTTTGTTGTTTGAAAAATTACAATACCCCCTGATGTTTGATGAAATTATGTAATCTTTAGATGGAGTTATGAAATTATCAACTATGCTCTTATTGTATTTTTTTTAAAAAAAATAAAAAATTATAAAAAAGATGGATGGAATGGATGAAAATATTTAAAAAAATAAAAAAAAAATCATTCAATTAGTCAATAAAAAATAAAATATTTTTAAAAATACATAAAATCATAATCCTTAGTTCATAAGGGCATTTTGGTCAGTTCACCACAAAAAATTGGAGGGAAACCTTACAAAGACTAACGAAATTGGCCAATTGTTAGACGACCGTTAAAATCAGAGGGTATTGATAAATTTTCAAACAACAAGGGGGTACTCGTAATTATATCAAACCTCAAGGGAAGTTGTTGTAATGACCATATATAATATACAATACAGGATACTCATGGAATGTGAAATGCCAACACCACCCCAGTATATAGTGATATCAGCACAGAACATCACAATGAATACAACATCCCCACCCCACTCTAGTTTGTAGCTATCAGCACAAGATATTCACCACTATCCGGAATATCCGATATCTTATGTGCCATGATATCTAGCTTTATATTTATTTTTCTTATCTCATATATCACATTATCATCAATTACATTGTTATAAGCCATTGCAATATATCTCCCAATTAGATAAGTCGTCTCTTTATCTTAAGGGTGGCAAATATGCGGGTAACCGAATATGGGTCGGGTTAAAAATGGATCGGGTCCAAAATGAGTTGGTCGGGTTAGTATAAACCATTTTATCAATTTGAACCTAAAAGTTTTAGAATTCGATACAATTAAAAGAAAAAGGAGAATATTAGAATTATTTAAAAAGGTAAGTACTATTTGTAAAAGTAATACTACTAAACTTGTATCTCACCTTACTTGTGACTAATAACTATGTACATTAAGATTAATTTGCTAAGTCATTAAATAAAATAAAAAATCTACTAAGTATAAAAAAAATACTAAATTTTATCGAAATAATTCATAAAATTTTGAGTGCTCATCTTGAATAAACACCAAATCGTGCAACCAAAATCTCTAGATTTGTTGAGAGGCAGTTTTCATTTTCATCATACTTCACAATTATAAACTGTAATATGAAATGAAAAAAAAAAAGTTACATAAAAATATAAAGTAAATTAGTAAATAATTTGAAATAACAAGAATAACATTATAAGCTTTTGATCGAAAATTGAAAGTTGTGCAAATGTGTATGTGTATGGGGAAAGAGATGAGTGAATACGTTTGATTTTATTGTGTGTGGAGAAAGAGAGGAGTGAGTGAGTTCGTGTGTCTGGTGAAAGAGGAGTGGGTGAGTTGTGGGTTCTCGTCAATTTTGTTTTTTTTTTTTTTTCTATTTTTTATTGTTATATGGGTTAAACCCATTAAGAGCTAATATAAGGTCCATTAACAACTCATGTTAGGCACATATCCAACCTATAAAAAATATAATTTTATTTAACTAAAATCCATACCATTTTAATCATAACTAGTCCAACCCAAAACTAATTCGATGGGGTTGAACCCATGGATCTGAACCCTTACTTTATCTCAATTTAGAATATCCCCATCAATACCTTCATCGTTAAATTTCATTCAATAATCAAATATCGCATTGCACCGTTATTCATCCGATTTTCTTACACCATAATCACAGATAAACACATAACAATAATTTCACAAAATAACAATGTACTCCAGATAGTAACTAATAATTTACAATAAATAAGTGTGTATAGATAATATCTATATATATAAATTTAAAGAACTATACTTACCTATATATCCAAAATTATTAAGTTTGTAGGAGTTACTCAATCCTCTAATTTATCTTCGTAATTTGTACATTTTTTTATGTACAGAATGTAAATTTTGAATAGAATATTAAGCAGTATCCACATCCTTCTCATTGAATTTTCAATATCTCGTTTCCACTTAAATTTGAATTTTCATTTCGCTTTCTTCTAAATACACTTGATATCTAATCTTTTCAAGTATATTTACAAGTATAGTAGTTGTTTTATGAATTATGCAACCTCACAGTGATTTGTAAAGAATGTTGGAGAAGATTAATAGTTCGATTTAAGTCACTATGCTCAAACTATATAAGTCCTATAATGACGATGCTCCTAATTAGAACGATAATTACCATATAATTTCTTCCCTTCTTCAAAATAAGTCCACCACATGTTTTTTCCATCTAAGTTTTTGGCAAGTAACATTCATTCTATTTGTTCCTTTTATTTGAATATAAAAAAAAAAAATCACTTATGATATTTGATAGGATCGCATTTTGTACTTATTTAATGTAATATTTTGATCTATTTTGTGATTAAATGCTCCTAATTAAATATTATTTTGCAGCATTAGGATAAATGAAATAGAAAATGAAGAAAAGCACCAACATAGAAATTCAGACAAGACTCAAACTCAACTTTTGGCAAGAATTTGGAGTTGCTTGGACTACCTTTTGATGAATGAGGAGTTTAACTAGGATTATAATTTTATTTCCATAAGTCTTTTAGTTCAATTAGGAATCTACTTTTAATCCTAGTAGAATTAGGTATCTAGCTATTATAAATAGGTGACGTAATTTACTTTAAGAGACAACTTTTGAACTCTTCTATTTCTCTACGTTTTTATGATATTTTCTTACTTTATTTTTCATGCGTTCTTCCATAAGCATGTTTAGCTAATTTTCTCATTTCAGTTGAAAACTTGGTGAATGCATAATTCCAACAAGTTGTGAGATATAATTTATGCTTTCTACTTTTATTCATATTGATATTTGTGTTGTTCTTTGTGCTTTTATGACAAATAATATGATTGATTGTCAAGAATATTTGCCTAGCCAATTGAACTTGCAAATCCGTAATTGTTTGATTAGTTCAATAACTAGTGGTAACATAGCATAATTGATTATGTAGAAGTTTTTGATTATGTTGTGAGGAATGCACAATCTAATTTAAATAAATCCTCGTATTAATTTATTGGTTAGAATTGGGCCTTTCTAGTTCTTAATGTTGTCGGTAAATTAAATCTTGACGATGTTCCCAAGGTTGTTTACTAATTAGGGATTTAGTCAACAGACGTTCCTACTATCCACAAAGTAAGGAAAGGTGAGGTCATTAAGTCGTACCAATAGCCATAATCAATTAATCTATCATGAATAATTGTTATCTTTGCATCTATGATCGACCGTGGAATTAAGCATGATCCTGTCTTTAACTGGAATACTTTTCTCTTTTATTAGCTTTTTAGTTTAATTTAGTTTTTATTTTTATTTTTATTCTTCTTCACAATCATAAATCCCCCAATTATTTTTATTTTTATTTTTTTGAAGGAATTAATTTAAAACTAATCCCTGTGGATTCAACCCTACTCACACTTCTATAAAAGTGTTTGTAGGAATTATTTTTGGTGGAATCGACACCCATCAAATTTTGACACCGTTGCCAGAGATTGGTGTTATTAAATTAATTTCTTTTTCTTGTTACTTGGTTTTATACCACGTTCTTCTCGTATAGGTGAACTTGAATTTGACCCAGAGATCGAGAAGACCGCTCGTAGACTCTGAAAAGAAACCAAGCAACACAAGGAAGAGGTTTCCACTTCTTCCAAACCAGCAGCAGATTCTAAGTTGGACGTGCCCACGTCTAGCGACTCCAAAGACGAAGTCATGGTTCAAAATCCGGAACGAACGGTCAAAGAGATGACTTCCCTTGACTTAACTCAACAAACAGTTTGCATTAAATATCCTAATTTAAATGTTGATTTTGAACTTAAATTGGGTCTCATCCACTTACTTCCCACTTTTCGTAGCCTTGCAGGTGAAGACCTGCACAAGCACCTTAAAGAATTCCATGTGGTGTGTTCCGGCATGAGACCTCAAGGAGTCACCGAAGAACAAGTCAAGCTAAGAGCCTTTCCATTCTCATTGGGCGATAAAGCAAAAGATTGGCTCTACTCCCTACCTTCGGTATCTATTGTTAGTTGGCACGAGCTCAAGAAACAATTTCTTGAGAACTACTTCCGCTTCAAGGACTACAAACAACCGGAAAGAAAAAAATGGAATACGGCAATTTTCCAGTGAAAATTTCTATTAGTATTGGGGGAGATTCAAGCAATTGGTAGAGAGTTGCCCTCATCACCAAATTTCCGACCATCTTCTAATTCAATATTTTTATGAAGGGTTATTTGAGGCAAATAGAAGCTTGTTGGATGCGGCTAGTGGAGGTGCTTTATATGACAAAACTTCTACTGAGGCACGCAAACTAATCGCAATCATGGCGGCTAATAACCAACAATTCAGTAGTAGAAATGACAATTCCCCACGAAGGGCAAACGAGGTAAGTACTTCTATTGATGAACGTTTAGATAAACTTACTTATCTTGTTGAAAAGTTTATAGGGGGAAGCATTCAACAAGTCAAGACTTGTGGGATATGTACATCTTCGGGACATTGCAAGGACGTTTGTCCTACACTTCACAAAGAATCAACCAAACATGCTGACGCCGTTGGTGGATTTTTTGGGCAACAACAAAGGAGACATGACCCATTTTCCAATACCTATAACCCTGGATGGAGAGATCATCCAAATTTGAGGTATGGCAATCAACCTCAAAATTTTGAAAGGGTTCCACACCAACCACCACCACCACTATCTCAAACCAATCCCAATAATGTTATGCCCTTAGAGGATATTGTGAAGACACTCGCCTTGAGCACCCAACAATTCCAACAAGAAACCCGCTTGAGCATACAAAATTTAGAATCCCAAATGAGCCAACTGGCCTCCTCCGTTAGTCGCTTGGAGTCTCAAGGTAAGTTTCCCTCCCAAACTATTACTAATCCTAAACAAAACGTTAGTGCTATTACCTTGTGCAGTGAAAAAGAGCTACAACTAGAAAATAGCACCAGGCATGGGCACGCACAGCAGGGCAAAACAGAAGATGCACTTGAAATTCCTCCAAAATAAGTTGAAAAACCCAACCAAGTCAGCGAAGACAGTCCCAAGGTGTTCATGCCCAAACCTCCCTTCCCGGAGAGATTCGTCAAGTCCAAAGAGGAGGAAGAGGAAACAGAGATTCTTGAAACTTTACTCAAAGTTGAGGTAAATATTCCCCTACTCAATGCAATTAAACAAATACCTCGCTATGCAAAATTTCTCAAGGAATTGTGCACACAAATTGAGAGATCATGAAAGGGTAAGTATGAGAGAAAATGTATCTGTCATTCTTCAAAGAAAACTACCTTCTAAATGCAATGATCCAGGTACGTTTTCTATCCCTTGCAAAATTGAAAAGATTGGAATAGAAAAAGCAATGTGTGATTTGGGTGCTTCAATCAATATTATGCCTCTTACCATTTATGAATCTTTGAATGTTGGCCCATTAAAAGAAACGAGGGTCGTTCTTCAACTTGCCGATCATTCCGTAGTTTATCCCAAAGGAGTTCTTGAGGATGTACTTGTGCAAGTTAATGAATTGGTTTTTTCTGCTGATTTTTATGTGCTTGATATGAGGGGGGATATTTCTCCCAATTCTACATGCATCTTGCTATGAAGATCATTCCTTAAAACCTCAAAAACCAAAATTGATGTTGATGCCGGAATTCTCTCTATGGAATTTGATAATGAGGTTATGAGTTTTAGAATTGGTGGTGCCATGAAATATTCTAATGATGTGCATTCTATTTTTTTTATTGATTTTATTGGTCCTTTGGTGCTAAAAAATGGTATGTTCGATGGTGGAGGATCATTTAAGACAACAATTACCAAAAGCCTCAATTCGAGTACAAGAACAAAGTCTTTCATGACAAAGTAAGTTCAAGGAAGAAGTCATCCATAGACCACCAAGTTCTCCTAAATCCACACCATCACCGGGTGCATTACATAGAAGTAGTGAATTTAGAATGTCCAACTCATTTAAGTTGAGGCACAACAACATCTAGCCAAAGACGCTAAAGAAAGGCACTTCTTGAGAGGCAACCCATGTCCTTTTCTTTTTCTCAATTATTATTATTATTATTATTATTCCTTTTTCTCTCTCATCTAACTTCTTGTGAATGTTGTGATACCTCTAAAATCGATTTTTGCAAGTGAAAAGGTATGAGCATCCACAAGGGACTCTCCCTCTCATTCAAAGTCTCACAATTCTCGAGCTCCCGCAGTTCCACCACTTACCTCCGAATCACTAAGGGATGTTCTCTTTCTCCTTTCCTCTTATTTTGTAGTCCTAAATATGCATACTTGCCACATTGAGGACAATGTGGAATTAAGTGGGGGAGGGTGTTTTGATGATTGCTTTGATAGAAAATTGAGTCTTGGTGAATTAATTGTTTTCATTGATGCTTGCAACCCCTTTCATATTTGTTGAAGCCAATATTTTTCTTATCTTGTCCTCATGCTAGTTTTATGATAAAGACTTATGCTAATCAAGTAATAATTTCGTGATATGTGATAAGGGTGTGCATCTAATGACTCTTTACAACTTATTGTTAAGAACTTGTATTTACAAATGGTGATTTCATTTGAAAATTGAATGTGGAAAATTGATGGACATAACCTACCTAGAGAGGAATTTTGAGCCTATACACTCATCTACAATTTTTCTTGTCTTGAGAGACAATGCTTCATAATTTTGTCTTCCTAGAACTTGTTTTGAACCATATCGAGGCCACATTTTATGCATACACTTGAAAATGATAAAGGCACTAGGATAAAAACCCATTTAGGTTAAAAGATCACCCACATACAATCCCCCTTAGTAAGCTCATTTGAGCCTTATAGCCTTAATTCTTTGTTATAAAATCCCAAGTATAAACAAACTCTACTGTCTTTTTATTACCCTTGTTTGGCCCTTCCAAGGACTAGTAGAGCGTCAAGAAAACAAACATGTATTCTAAGTATGTGTTTTGATATTAAGTGTGGGGATATCTCAATTATTGTAAAGAAGGTTTATGAGCTAATATGTCACGTGACAATCTTGTTTTATGCCTTAATAGACAAAGAAGAAAAAAAAAGCCTTCAAAAAAAGGGGAAAAAAAAAGAAAAAAATCGAGAAAAAAATACTCTCTCTCTTTGACAAAAAAAAGGCATAGCTCAAGTCAAGAAAAAGTGGATACATGAAAGAGCATGAGATAAATCAATTTTGAGAAGCTTGGATTCTTACATCTTTCATTTGGTGCTCTAACTTAGTTTCTTGGATTTTCACCTCATTTTTCCTTATTTTTCCTACCCCTAAACCAAAGCCCCATTACAACCAAAATATAAGATCTCTTGATTCAAGTGTGTGCATATTTATAAGTAGTGGAGATTTTGGTGTATAATCAAACCTATGGTGAAGCATTTTTTCATAAGCATTTGAGCGAAACACTCAACAACCAAAAACACTTGAGAGATTGGGAGATAGGAGAGCATAGTCCACTTGTTTTTCATGTTTAGTTTTTGATGAAAATCATCTTGTGAAAATTTATTTGAAGCTTGTTGAGTTGTCTTTTATCATATGGTGTACCATTCTTTGAACACTTAACTAGATTCTTGCTTGGACACTTTCGTCTGCAATCCATAAAGTTTGAAATGAAATTCTTGAACCTATTTTATCTCTATTTCTTTGCATCAAGTACAAGCAAAGGGTTAAGTGGGGGGATATTTGATAGGATCGCATTTTATGCTTATTTCATGTAATATTTTGATCCATTTTGTGATCAAATGCTCCTAATTAAATATTATTTTGCAGCATTAGGACAAATAAAATGAAAAATGAAGAAAAGTACCAAAATAGAAATTCAGACAAGACACAAACTTAATTTTTGGCAAGAATTTGGAGTTGCTTGAACTACCTTTTGATGAATGAGGAGTTTAACTAGGATTATAATTTTATTTCCATAAGTCTTTTAGTTTAATTAGGAATCTACTTTTAATCCTAGTAGAATTAGATATCTAGCTATTATAAATAGGTGATGTAATTCACTTTAAGAGACAACTTTTGAACTCTTCAATTTCTCTACGGTTTTATGATATTTTCTTACTTTGTTTTTCATGCGTTCTTCCATGAGCATATCTAGCTAATTTTCTCATTCCGGTTGAAAATTTGGTGAATGCTTAATTCCAACAAGTTGTGAGATCTAATTTATGCTTTCTACTTTTATTCATATTGATATTTGTGTTGTTATCTATGTTTTTTTTACAAATAATCTGATTCATTGTTAAGAATATTTGTCTAGCCAATTGAACTTGCAAATTCGTAATTGTTTGTTTAGTTCAATAACTAGTGGTAACATAGCATAATTGATTATGTAGAAGTTTTCGATTATGTTGTGGGATTGCACAATCTAACTTAAATCAATCCTCGTAGCAATTTATTTGTTAGAATTGGGCCTTTATAGTTCTTAATGTTGTCGGTAAATTAAATCTTGAGAATGTTCCCAAGATTGTTTACTGATTAGGGATTTAGTCAACGGACGTTTCTTGACTATCCACAAAGTAAGGAAAGGTGAGGTCGTTAGGTCGTATGGCCATAACCAATTTATCTGTCATGAATAGTTGTTATCTTTGCATCTATCATCGACCGTGGAATTAAGCATGATCCTGTCTTTAACTGGAATACTTTTCTCTTTTATTAGCTTTTTAGTTGCCGAAGTTTATGGTTCAAAAGAAAGGGATGAAGCCAGGCAGTCAGCCTCCCATTGTTAAAGCTCAATTATCATTAATTTAGTTTTTATTTTTATTCTTCTTCACAATCATAAACCCTGCAATTATTTTTATTTTTATTGTTTTGAAGGAATTAATTTAAAATCAATCCATGTGGATTCGACCCTATTCACACTTATACAAAAGTGTTCATAGGAATTATTTTTTGTGGAATCGACACCCATCAATTTTATATAATATTAATTATACCATCAATATTATATAATATTAATTAAATTAAATTATTATTTAATTTAAATATATTTGAATACTTATTTATAAACTATACTAAATCAATATAACAATCCTAAAAATTATATCAGATTTTATAACTTTTATAAAATGTTATAGTAAAATTATTAATATATATTTAATTAAATATTTAATATTTTTTATTATTTTTAAATTTTGTTAAATTAAATAATTTTCTTTGAATATAAATAAAAATCACTTACAATATTATATATTATTAATTAAGTTAAATTATTATTTAATTAAAATCTATTTATAAAATATACTAAATAGATACAAAAATACCTAAAATTTATATAAATTTTTTTAACTTATATAAATATTATATTAAAACTATTAATATATATTTAAATTAAACATTTAATATTTTTATATTATTTTTAAATTTTATTAAATTAAATGATTTACTAAATTATTATTTAATTTAAATATATTTTAATATTTATTTATAAAAATATACTAAATAAATATAAAAATACTTAAAATTTATATCAATTTTTTTAACTTATATAAAATATTATACTTAAATTATTAATATATTTTTAAATAAAACATTTAATATTTTATTATTATCTTTAAATTTTATAACTTAAATAATTTTAATTTATTTTTTTCTTCTCCGTCGTCTTCTCCAACGCCGACGAGTCGCCGATGGTGATGAAAATGAGCAAGATTGGTCTCGTTGAAATCATCTCGACGACGGGTGTCGAATGGTGGTAGTCTCAGTCCGTGATTCGTCCAAACGGCAGAGAATTGACGGCGACAAATTTCACGGCAGAAATAAATTTAAAATTTTTGAATTTTAGCAAAAACTTGATGAAAATGGGCAAGGTTGGTCTCATTCGAATCTGAGGTCGAGGCGAGTCTAGTGGTGGTGGTCCCAGGCTGGAATTCATCCGGACGATAACGAATCAAAACCAAGAAGCTTTGACGGTCGTGCTCGGAGCCCAATCTCTCCGGTCAATGAAAGTTGAAATTGATGGTATAGATATGTTCGACTTGAGGAGAGGATTCCAATGGTATAAGTCATGGCCAGAAATTCTTTCAAACGACGCCGAAATCTTAGAGAGAAGATTTTGAAGAAATAGTATATATAATATATATATACGTTATATATAATGTATATATAAATATATATAAATAAAAAATATATTTAAATTACTTAAAATTTGGACCGTTTGTTTTTTACATTTAAAAATCAATGGTTGTTATAAAAGGGTATAATGGTTAATTTAGCAAAAATTTAAAGGATTTATCTAACGGAATGGGAGAGTATGCAATATTTTAGAAAATATAGGGGTTTTTTATCTATTCTTTTAACATAGGGAGTTTTTAACTATTTTTTTAAAATACATGGGATTTTATGCAATTTTCCCTAAATAGTTCTTATGAAACATCACCTAAAAAAGGTTAAATTGCGACAGAATATTTGTGAAGGAACCATTGCATCACAATTCGCAATAAAATTTTTAACAAGTTTACAGTGGTGATGGACAGGTGCCGAAAAACATCACAAAATCCATCACAATACTGGAACGAAATTTTGCGACAAATTAGTCGTTGCAAATTCCATCTCCAAGAATGGCTTGAATTTGGCAAGAAAGAGATCGTTCTCAATCTATTGCAAGAAAAATTATCCCAAAATTGATTTCTTCTCCAATATTTGCCTAAAATTTGCGACACCCAGCGTATTCTAGCAGCTTTGTAACGGTCTTGCGACACATTTTGAAGCGAATTTGTAACAAATTGGCATAAAAGGATGGTCATGTGACGCAAGCTCGTCGCAAAATCCATCGGTATTAATTGAATTTGATACAGATTTAGCAGAGGGATATTACAATGATAGTGATCCCATATCAAAATACATCTCGTTTTAAAAGTTATATTAGGATGATCATGCCCTTATCGTCCAGTTGGTCTCAAATTTTATTATATATAGGCAACATTCCCAAATTATTTTTCAATGTAAGATGAGGACACCTACAGTGGAATCCAAATAAATAAATAAATAAACTATTTGACTAAATGTGATTCATTTGTTATGGAGTCAATAATTTTAATTATGGATAAAAATTTCCTGAGAAAAACTTTGCCCTATATTATGTGATGAGGGCGCAATGGAGACATATACTCATCTATTCTTTCACTGTCATTATGCCATAAGATGCCTGACAGCGATTTGGCGGATTGTTCGAAATGAATTTCCTAATAGAGAGTGGTCACGGGACGTTGAGTGGACTGCAAGAAAATGGAGAGGAAAACATATCATTAACTTGGCTTATCGTGCAATCCTGGCTGCTTGCATTTACCACATTTGGAAGGAACAAAATTTGAGACGCTTTGAGCATACGGAGCGACCATCGAATATCATAACCACCATTATTGTGGAAGATGTTAGACAGAGGATTATCAGTGTTAATTTATCTTGTTCTGTTAGTTCATGTGCGTTATATAGATTATAGCGTATCCCTTGGCTTGTCGATGGAGAAACCACCAGTTGAGCACTGTTGTACTGTACGATCTTGTTTTATTAATAAAACTTATATTTACCCAAAAAACCTTTGCCCTTTTCTAGTCCTATCACCTATGTTATGTTTTTTGTCATAGTAGAAAAAGCAGTGGAAAACCTTTTAATCACTTCAACACCATGAATATTGTGTAGCTTTTAGCATGCGAATTTTTTTTTCAATTTATATGAATAGGTAGCAATGAGATTAAGATCAGAACCTCTTGTTTGACCTGACTTTAATACTATAATAAACAACGACATCACTTAAATTGAAAGGTTTAGGAACAACTTAGTGTTAATACCTTAAGATATGGTTACAGATTCCTACCCCTTCTAAAACTTCTTTATGTACGTTTAGGCCGTGTTTACTTGCACGTATTAAGTAGTATATCCAGTATAGTTGCCGATAGTAGCCCGATTACTTGCAAATTGGCCAGCCCGTGATTGACGAACAAAGCCCAGTCCTATGTTGTACTAGTGCTAGATTACAATCCGACCTCCAAGGGTGGGACTAAATTATCCCGAAGACTCTGCGTTCTTTTTTCCCGTATTAGTGTTGGATTACAATCCGGCCTCCAAGGGTGGGATTAAATTATTCCGAAGACTCTGCGTTCTTTTTTCCCTAATTTACCCCTTCATTCTTCAAATTATATTCCCAAATCCTACCTCTGGTTCTTCTCCTTCCTTCTCCAATCTAGATCTCTTTGCCTTCTTCTCCTTCCTTCTCCTATCTAGATCTCGTTGTCAATTGATCTTCTTCCTAAAAACAAAGCAAAAATGAGAGAGTGCATTTTGATCCACCTTGGACAGGCCGGTATTGAGGGAGCTCTACTGCCTTGAGCACGGCATTGAGCGGCGGCCCGAAAAGGAACTTATTCAAATCTAAGCCAATCCTTGATGAAAATGGGCAAGACTGGTCGTGTTAGAACCGCCAGGACATGGCGAATCCAATGATGGTAGTCCGCGATCGGAATTCATCCGTATGGCGATGAATCGAGGTAAAAATCGTTCAGAGTTCGTGGTCAGAGCCCACTCTTTTCGATTAATAAAATTCCAAATTTATGGTATGAAAATGGTCGTCTTGGTAAGAGTTGCAACGGTATAAGATATGCCCAAAAATTCATTGGGACGACGCCGAAATCTTAGAGAGAAGATTCCGATGAAAAAGGGGGCGATCCCGTCGAGATTATAATATTGCAGAGAGTGCCATTGGATGGATCGCCCGAGATTATAATATTGCAGAGAGTGCCATTGGAGTTTTTTTCAACAATACAGGCCAGACCACTTACACGCGATCTTTTTGTTACCTATGCACGGTAAGAACTATTGATCGTTCCAAACTACCTTGAAATGCAGTTGGAGGAAATCCTCCTTATGTGACGTGGTATATGTTTCTAACCTTTTGATCTTTCTCCAGGTCTTATAAGTATGAATTCTTAAAGGACTTCTTTCTGTCCATTGGGCAACTTCAGGTTAATTCATGTTTTGATTCATGGGGACTCTTCTCCCACCTTTGGTAATCTACTTGTTAAAAAGTCAGTTTGATGCTTCGTGGTGATACGTATTCCTCGATCAACAAGAATGCCTTATGGCTAGCTAACACTTGATAGGACTAAAATTAATAGGTTGTGGTCTCTCTCTTCAGAAGGAAATTTTTATCTTCCTTACATCCTGGTTGTTCCTTTTGTAATTTTGCTTTTTACTTGTTGTAATCTAGAAGGGACTGATGGAGTTTGAATAGACTTTTGAGAAATTTTTAAGTGACTCACCCTTGCACAGTTTTTCTGCATTCCAGTATACTTTTCCATTTGTTCAAGTTCAAATAAGCTCTTCCTGATATGTTATCTTGCATCTGATTCTAATTCACTTTTGCATTAGCTACTCTCCGATCAAAATAATGGGTTGATTCTTTTATTTTTCATTTATTAGCACAAAAAATTGATGGAAGTTAAGCATATGTGGAGGGAAACTCAACTTGACGTGAAAAAAAAATTCTAGGGGCAAAAAGGTAATAGAACTAGAGTTGTAAGAATATATTGTCGTTCTTGTCCGGGGTAATAAACAGCCCAGTACTTTATCCCAATTGGCACAATCCCAATAATAGTCCCAAATTAATCCCAAGGACGGATATGGAATGCAACTAGGTAAACACAACCTTAGTATATTTAAGAAACCCCTTAAACTTTTGGTTTGATGAAACTCAGCATCTTGTGTTCTCCATTCACCATTATGTTACTCCAATTTTACGTACGAGATGTATATAAATGTATATATTTATGTATATGAAATTTCAGTGTGTAAATGTGTGTTAAGATCTATAGGTTCAACCCAATCCAAGTAATTTTGGGTTTGGTTAGATTTGTTATTGAATGATGTCTATAAAAAAAAGCTGGTCCAAAGAGGTCCAAGTATTCCAAAAGAAAAAACAGATCGTAAAAGTCCAAAGGAATTTCAGGCTCAAGTGCCCCCAAGAGGCCCACTATGAGTAGAGCTCCTGGTGTCCGACAGGAGGCGCCTCGAAGAAATAAAATTGGTCAAAAGAAGCCCAAATGATCGAAATTCGAGTTGGAATCCCCAACCAAAGTCGAAACCCATATCACTTGGTGTTCACGAGTATCCTAGGTAACATTCATGTAGGACCTCTAAAAACACCACACCAGAGTTGCCTCCTCAGGGACAAGTGGCTTCCGCCAGCAAGAGGTAACCTTTAAATCCTAAAAGTTTGAACTCTAACTAAGGGAAAACATCTCCTCAACACCCTCGCCGAAAATTTGAGAAGGCAACCTTATTCTCAAAAGATGCCCTCGTCCACAGTAGACTCTAACTACCCCCGACAATTGTGATCCTCCAACTACTGGGAGATACCCCTCCATCGAATTTGGATGAATCCCTCAATCGCTAGGAGATGACCTTCCACAGAAGCTATGAGAGATGGAGCCTTATCCAAACACTTCGAGATCATGCTTTACCATATCTATGAGAATCCTCCACTGAATTCTTAGGGTTTTGGTCTTCTCCAACCGAGTGATGGTTGCCTATAAATAGAAAGATCCCCCAACGTGAGAAAACATGGTCCACAATACTACTATTTTCGCCTTTATGCAACAATTTTAGCTAAAGGAAACTATAATTTTATACTTAGAGTTTTACTTTAACGCCAATCTCTTCCTTGTTAAAAGGAAAACAAGCAATAACACGATCAGTTTTACTCATTTACACTCATTTATTCCATAGCATTTTATTTGATTACTTTCTACTCCAACTAGATCCAAGCACCATTTTTTGCTCACAATAATTATAATTTAGAATGAATTTTACGGGTGGGATTTAAATAAAATTATATTTCATATGGATTGGATAAGGATTCTTAATGGGACTGATATGAGTTGATTATGAATTCAACCCATAATATAGAAGTAAAAACAATTAAAATAAAATAAAAGATAATGCATTTCTTTGAAAAATTATTTCAATTTGAAGTAGAACGCATATTTAATATCAAAATTGAGAGAAATACCAAAAAACCAACATCCACATCATAATAGTTATTTGAACTATATAATAATAATGGACTTTTATCTAACAACATTTTTATCTCCTATAATTATATAAGTTGCTCATTAAATCCATCATTGATAGAATAAGACTTATATATTATTTTAAGAATAGGAGATGCTAATTATTTATTGGCAATAATATTCAATTATAATCCTAGTGGTAAATAATTCAGTTATTTGTTATCTACATAATTTATATATTTTTATTCTTGACATAAAAACTTTAACATACTGATTTTACTATCAAATTTTAAGTTACTTTTAATTCCTATAGTCTTTAAAAAATTAGTATTTATATTTTTGTATTTTTTTATTCTTCTAATATATTTTGATATATTAATTTTTATTATGATATAATTATGACTCCATAGTAAATTTTTAAATCAACGAGGTGATAACGAGGATGTACTTTCGCACCTCTCACGGGTTCGGCCTAGAAGCATTTAAACAGAATGATCTGCATGTTTGAAATAAGTGGGTAAAACAACTGGATTATCTCTTTGAGAATCCCGTAGAAGTCGTAGTCTATATGGTACATGATGAGTTTTTGACACACACCCCACAGTTCATAGTGGACTTCCCTATGTTGTGCACTTCAGTGTGGAAGTTGTAGCCATTTACAAAGTAGCATGGGAACGTTGTGATCTCAGCTGTAGGATTCCAATAGTGCAACTTCAAAAGCTCGTTGTCCATGCAATTCAATTCGGATTTAACCTGTGTTGAGAATATTATAAGAGGAACCATATATTAACAAAGTATAGTTGATACAATTAAAAACACACAACTTACACACACTTGAACCAATCCTTGAACTGAGACACTACTAGCTCATCAATAATAGGGTCTTCCGCATGATAGTGCTCGTAAAGTTCATTAAAAAATGACCTGTTCACATACATAGGGTAAAAGTTCAAAATTAATAATAATTAATGTGAATACACTACATCGACAAAATTTACACTTACTCGTAGTATGGCATGACTATTTCACAGTTGGTCAATATGCACGTCTCAATTATGTAGTGTTCCGTACCACTAAGATATCTCTTCTTTGATGCACCACTACCTCGACCAGGGTAGTTGAAAAAAGACAGTTGGATAAGAGTGTTGTTCATACAAAAGTAGTCATTTCTACGTGGCCTGATCCATTTGCAAGGAATTTGGGGCTCAAAGTAGTGAGAAGTGAAGAGATTGATTTCTTTTACAAGGTAAGACTCTACAATTGACGCCTCCATGCATGCTTTGTTTTTCACCTTCATTTCAAGCCTCGAAGGAATCTAATAACCGGATATTTATTAGAAATATAATGACACTAGAACTATTTGAAAAAACTAGAATAACTCGTGTAACAATTACCTCTCAAATGGATACATCCACCTGTATTGCACAGGCACTCCCACGTGCGCTTCATATGGCAGATGAACAATTGCGTGCTCCATTAAGCCGACGAAAGCTGGCGGAAATATTTTCTCGAGGTTGCATAAGATGGTTGCGAAACTAGCCTCCAATTATTGTACCTTGTTCATATCGAGTGCCGCCGTACATAGGACCTCGGCTAATGCACTCCAAATCGGCTCAGGAAGCATTTCAAAGAAGGCAATCGGTATCAACTTCTGCATGAATACGTGGCAATCATGACTTTTCATGCCGTGAAGCCTCATCTCCTTCATGTCAACTCAACAACCCAAATTAGATGCGTACCCATCAGGAAACTTCAAATCACTCCTGGACCTCAACCGCATGATAGAACTCTTCAACCCATTCGCAGATCTATTCTCCCATTAATCTTGATTGTTCAACCTTCCTCTCTACTCAGTTCTTAGTGAATACTTTCTTGTTCCGGAGGTAGGGATAGTCTAGGGGGAAGAACTCTCTGTTGCAGACAAAGTAGCATACTTTCCTACCGTTCTGTAGGTAGAATGCACGTGTGTCTTCCACACAAACTGGACACCCACAACACTAGCAGAACTCCATCCAAACGCCATCACATAAGCGGGTAGGTCGTTCACAGTCCACATCAATGCAGCGCGCCTTGTAGATGTCTCGTTCTTCACACTATCACGCGTCAGTACACCCACATGCCACAAATTCTGCAACTCCTCAATCAGCGACTCCAGGTAAACACCGATTAGACATTTCGGATTGGAGAGATCGGGGATCACCATCCTAAGAAACATATACTCAGAACTGATGCACATTCCGAGGAGGGAGATTGTACGATGTAAGTAGAACAGGCCAACACGAGTACGTACGATTGTACTGCCCGTGCGGTGCGAATCGATCTGTGCACAAACCCAGTCTAATATTACGAGGCTCTGCTATAACATCAAGATATGTGCGGTCAAAATGCCTCCATGCTTTTGCATCAGACGGATGACACATGAATCCCTCCTCCGTCTGATGGTTAGCATGCCACGTCATTTGCTCAGTAGTCGCTTCTTAAGCATACAACCTCTGCAGGCGAGGGGTAATCAGCAGGTACCTAAGAATGGCATACAATGTCTTTTTGCGATTAGAATTTTGCTCCCTGGTCAGCTTGTACCTAGCATCTCCAAAAAAATTGCAGTAATGTAAAATTACAGCATGAATGCTGTAAATTGCTTGCTTACTTGCTCCTCCATGTTAGCAGGCTTGCAGCTGAGTGGAACAGAGGACCCTTGATGATGATATAAAGATGGAGTAATCGCAGTTTGTATTTTGACACTTTTATTAGTGCAAATGCGTCTTTCTCTCCTTTGTAATTGAGTAGAAGTTGCTGTTCATTTCTGTTATCACATTAGCAACTCTATTACTTGTTTTACGTTTTTAGTTGGTTGGCTTTTCAGCCTATTTAAGAAGGCTCACCTTCTTCGTTGTAACACAGACTTTACACTGCTATTCTTCTGCAATAATTGATTTGGATTTCTGTTCTTTTAAAATGGCATACACCATATATTCCGCTGCAAATTTTACATGGTATCAGAGCCATCATTGATGGTCTCTGAATTACCTTTATTTTTCAACCGAGAAGATCAACACTGATGCATTCTTGACAGCAAGAAATCCAAGAAATCAAGAATGGCTGAAGAAATAGAAGCATTCAAACTACAACCAAGTGATAATCCGGGATTCTGTCTTGTTTCTACATTACTGGACGGGACAAACTTCCTTTCATGGAGCAGATCAGTAAAGCTAGGTTTGAGATCCAAGACGAAACTCAGTTTCATCCAAGAAGACAATAAACCAGAAGAAAATTCCAAAGAAATGGAACAATGGGACAAAGCAGACTCCATGGTCACTTCATGGATATTGAATTCCATATCACGAGATATCGTCGAAAGCTTCATGTACACAAATACATCGAGAGAGCTTTGGATTGAGTTAGAGAACAGATTCGGACAAAGCAACGGTCCGATGGAATGCAGGATAAAGAAAGAACTTGGTAGTCTGAATCAAGGTTCCATGACAGTCTCTGCGTATTTTTCAAAACTGAAGAAATTGTGGGACGAGCTAGCAAGCATCACGTACACACCTAAGTGTACTTGTGGAGCAGCAAAGGAGAATGCGGACATTAAAAATCATGATCAAACCATTCAATTCCTTATGGGATTGAATGATTTCTATGATCATGTCAGAAATCAGATCCTTCTAATGGAGCCAATGCTGTGGTCAGTAAGGCGTATGCAATGGTGCTGAGAATCGAGAAACAAAAGGAGGAAGCTACGGAACCATCTCATCCCTCTCAAAATGTTGCAATGCAGGTATACAAGAAATCTAACTTTCAAAAACCTGATTTTCAAAACAATTTTCAGAGGAAAAGAACTTTTCAAGAAAAGAGGCATATGATATGTAAAGAATGTGGTAAATCTAGCCATCTTAAAGAATCTTGTTTTGAAATCCACGGATATCCTGAGTGGTACAAAACACTCATGGATCAAAGAAAGAAAATATACCTGTATCCAATAGAGCAGCTTCAGCTATAGAGATCAAGAATGAAGAAAAAAATGTTGTAGATGGGGAAACCATCACTGAAATACTCAGAACGGAGTTTCACAAGTTCCTTGGTGGACTGAAACCTCAAACTCTCACCATAACAGATGGGGATAGGTACAATTTTTCAGGTAAAACTGCTGATCACAATTTACTTGATTCTGAAAAGATTGATGAATAGATTATTGACAGTGGCAGTACATCTCATTTATGCAAAGATAACTTTATGTTTTCCGATAAGAGTATTAATCAGAATAATGTCTATGTTCACCTTGCGGATGGCACTAGACACAAGGTTCAAAAATCAGGAAATATAAGGTTGAATAACAATCTGATTCTTAATGAGCTCTCTTTGTACCCACTGTTCAATTCAATCTACCAAAGTTAAATTTCTTGAATCTTGTTGTGTCATGCAGGACCTCAAGACTAGAGAAGTCATTGTTGTGGCAAAATTAGTAGAAAAATTGTACATCTTGAATGCTCAATCTTTTGACAGAAAGAACATAGATGATATGCTTCACAAATACAGGGAACTTGGCTTATATAGTTCACATGTTTCCTTAGACATTTGGCACAGGAGATTAGGACATTTGTCCAAAAATGTATTTCTACACACTGGTTTGTCTAAGCATGATAAGAATGAAGAATTTACATGTGAAATATGCCCACAAGCAAAACAGCAAAGGCTTCCCTTTCCAACTAGTAATTCTGTTTCTGAATGTTGTTTTGATCTTTTGCATGTAGACATATGGGGTCCCTATAATGAGTTCTCTATATCTAGATGTACTTACATGCTTACCTTGGTTGATGATCATTCTAGATGTACATGGACATATCTTATGCAACAAAAGTCTCAAACCACAGAAATATTGAAAGACTTCCATAAAATGATCCTCACTCAGTTTAACTATAGAATTAAAAAGATAAGAAGTGATAATGGATCAGAATTCTTAGGAGAACACTGTCAAAATTTCTTCAAAAAGGAAGGAATCATTCATCAAACTACATGCACATACACTCCACAACAAAATGGTATTGTGGAAAGAAAACACAAACATCTTTTACAAGTGGCTAGGTGTTTAATGTTTCAAGCCAATCTTCCAAAAATGTTCTGGACTGAGGCTATTCTTACTTCGACATATCTAATAAACAGAACACCCACCCCCTTGTTAAATTGGAAAACACCTTATGAAACACTTTTCCATAAACCTGTGGATTATTCTTCACTTAGAACTTTTGGATGTATGTGTTTTGTTACTAACAATGCCCCTCATAAGTCCAAGTTTGATGTTAGAGCTATGAAATGTCTGTTCCTAGGCTATGCTTCTAACCAAAAGGGCTATAAGGTGTATGACTTAAAGACAAAATGCATGTTGATCTCCAGGGATGTTACTTTTCATGAAAACATTTTTCCTTACACTGATAATTCTATTGATCCTATTTCATGCTCATTACCTATTATTCTTGCTGAAAATGATGCTGATGACATAAGAGAGTATGATGAACTAATAATCACAGAACATAACATAAATGATAACCAAACAAACACACCTGTTATCCTCAGGAGATCAAGTAGACAAGTCACACAACCTGTCAAATTTCAGGATTATATATGCTCTTATACAGGAATAGATACTGATATACCACTTGTTGTGCCTTCCTCTCACATACAACAATGTTATTTCACTGCTTCTAATAATCCTAATGAGCCTCAGAACTTTAAAGAAGCTATGAAGAATAAAGAATGGATAAAAGCCATGGAAAATGAAATTAGAGCTCTAGAAGATAATGAAACCTGGGAAATAACCAGTTTACCAAAGGATAAGAAGGCCATTGGGAATAAGTGGATCTACAAGCTTAAACTTAAGCAAGATGGAACCATTCATAGATATAAAGCTAGACTTGTTGCAAAGGGGTATAATCAAATAGAAGGTGTGGATTATTTAGATAGTTTTTCTCCTGTAGCTAAGGCTGTCACCATTAGAATCCTTATCACACTCACTGCTAAACACAATTGGCACCTACACCAATTGGATATCAATAATGCCTTTTTACATGATTTTTTGGATGAAGATATCTATATGATTCCCCCTGAAGGATATGTGGTTCCTAAAGATCATGTGTGCAAATTAAAGAGATCTTTGTATGGACTCAAACAGGCATCAAGACAATGGAACCAAGAATTTACAAACCAATTGGAAAACTATGGTTTTAATCAGTCCAAACTTGACCATTGCTTATTCACAAAACATACTGAAAAAGGACTTTTTTGCCTATTAGTTTATGTTGATGATGTGTTGCTTGCTGGACCTTGTCTAGATACCATTAATTCTATCAAAAGGCATTTACATAATCTGTTTACTATTAAAGATATGGGAGAAGCCAGATTTTTTCTTGGCTTAGAACTCTGCAGGTCTAAGGAGGGAATTTTGGTTTCACAAACCAAATACATACAAGATATAATCACTGATGTGGGGCTGGAGGATGGAAAAGCTGTTAATACACCACTTCCAGCAGGAGTTAAGCTTTGCAACACAGAGAGTGAACATTTACAGAATCCGGAACCTTACAGAAGATAGCTAGGGAGGCTACTTTATCTGGGATTTACTAGGCCTGACATATGCTACAGTACTCAGCAGTTAAGCCAGCATATGCAGCACCCCAGCAAATCCCATTGGGAAGCAGCTATTCACTTGGTAAGGTACCTGAAAGGAACAGCTAGCAAGGGACTTCTATTCAACTCTGAAGAAAATTTTGAACTACAAGCCTTTTGTGATGCTGATTGGGCAAGTTGCAAAGATACAAGAAAGTCTCTCACAGGATATTGTGTTTTCCTTGGAAATGCCTTGATTTCGTGGAAAACAAAGAAGCAGACAACCGTATCAAGGTCGTCTGCAGAAGCTGAATACAGAAGCATGGCCACTACCACTTGTGAACTGATGTGGATATCCAACCTATTGCAAGAGTTGCAAGTGCATTCTCCTACACCTATCAAGCTACATTGTGATAACCAGGCAGCTCTATACATAACCGCAAATCCAGTTTTTCATAAAAGGACAAAGCACATAGAGATTGACTGTCACATAGTCAGAGACAAATACAAACAAGGTTTCATCCTGCCATTACACATCTCATCCAGGTTGCAAACTGCGGATATATTTACTAAAGCTTTACCTGGACCAAGATTTATGTTTCTCATTTCCAAGTTGGGTCTCGTCAATCTTTTGACAAGCTCCACTTGAAGGGGGCGTGTAAAATTACAGCATGAATGCTGTAAATTGCTTGCTTACTTGCTCCTCCATGTTAGCAGGCTTGCAGCTGAGTGGAACAGAGGACCCTTGATGATGATATAAAGATGGAGTAATCGCAGTTTGTATTTTGACACTTTTATTAGTGCAAATGCGTCTTTCTCTCCTTTGTAATTGAGTAGAAGTTGCTGTTCATTTCTGTTATCACATTAGCAACTCTATTAGTTGTTTTACGTTTTTAGTTGGTTGGCTTTTCAGCCTATTTAAGAAGGCTCACCTTATTCGTTGCAACACAGACTTTACACTGCTATTCTTCTGCAATAATTGATTTGGATTTCTGTTCTTTTAAAATGACATACACCATATATTCCGCTGCAAATTTTACAAGTAATCCAGATCAATGTCGTCCTTCCAGTACAACATGCAACCATTCTTACACACATCAATCTTATCAACAGGTAAACCCAAAGCGTCTCTTATCAATTTCTTCGTACTATAGTAATCCTGGGGTAGTGTCTGGTCATGCCGCAATATATGACCAGCCCACTACGATATTCGATCGTATATATGCTGAGATATATGGCCTTTAGTTTTGATATTCATCAACTCAACTACAGCCCTAAATTGAGATTCGGTGCAACAGTTCCACAATGGTTACGCAGCATCATACACTACATCGTAAAATTGATCTGCCAACCCAGATACATAATCTTAGAGTCCCCCACCGTAATATGAACTAATCCCTATATTAGTAGGACACGACCTCGTACCATCCTGATTATAATTAGAAGATTAGACGGGCGGCCTGACGACATCAAAAACCATCCTCTACGCCCAATCCATGTACACCGCATCACCCCAAAGTGTACTCGTCCCCTGCATAACATGAGAAACTGGAATTTTCTCCTCTCGTAATGGGGCCGCCGTTATAGCCTCAAAATAAATTGGGATGCACATTTGATGTAAACTATGAAACCAGCTTCCGAGAGTTGGATCTGAAATATTCCAAGTCGATAGCTCCGAGAATAGGCATCGAGGGTTCTATAAAGACTTGCACTAAATATTGCGTCCATATGATAGGTGTCGTGCTTCATAGGTGATAGGTTTATGACGTCTATGCAATTTTAGTAGGTGGTTGACAAAGTTTGTCAAGCTTACTGAACTGACTCATGGGGAGTCGTCATATGGAAGCCTGTGAGGCTAGGTCGGTATGACTTGAACTCCTCGACTCCAATAGTATGGGGCATAGTCCTTAGACTTGGGAATCCACATAGTCTCATGTATGGGACGATGTATCTACACTATAAAAAAAGGCGGGTTTGGCACGATTAGGGCACCCATCTCAAAGCCCATTCCATCTTGTAGAGTCTTTGGAACGTTTGAGAAACGGATATTGAAAGATGACGTCAGGTGCAATATTTTTCTTGGGTTACAAATTTGGAACTGTCAAACCATCCCATATTTCGTGCCAAAATGGTGACGGAAAATCGTACGAACTCAATTTGGAACACTATGTTAGATTTAGGAACGGACACAATGTAACAGTTCGTATAGCCACTGCATAATATGTCTCAAAATTCACAGTTCGAAAATGTATTTCTAAATGAGTTACAATTTAGAACGTTCATTGTACACTGTTAACAAAATATTTGAAAAACCATTCCAAAATAAGAGTTTTTTTTAAGAAGCAATGCGTGTCTATAACCGTTCCAAAATGTGGTACAAATGGAACGGTTCCCTATAATTATTTACTATGCGTTACTAAGTCCATTCCAAATGATCTTCAACGGCTATATTTCAAGTCGGAAAATCATTCCGAAGACCGTCTCCAACACCGTTCCAAAAGCATGAATTAACGGCTAGATATGTGTTCCTATACTCGTTCCAAAGACCTTTTCAAATTTTTCTATATAAATGTATTCCTCTCTTTCCATTTAATCTCACTATCTTCTTCAATTCTTCTTATTCTCTCTCTATTTTTTAAATTTCTCTCTAAATTTTTTTATACTCTCACTAACCTACTAATATTTTTGTACTCTTATTCGTGAATTGTATCTAGAATTATCATTGATATTTGGAGTTATTTTGATCAGGTAACAACTTAATTTAACCCTTTATTTGTTAATTGATTATATATTTGTTGTAATTTTGTTATATTGAATTAAATTTAATGTTATAACAATATATATATATATGTGTGTGTAGGACTAATCATCATGTTGAGATAGTTGAGGAGATGGATGTATGAGAAGAACCTTCCGAATAGGATGGGTCTTACTCAGAAGTTTCAGGATGGTGTTGCTACATTTATAAAATGGATGAAGTATCGACATTCATATATGGATGGTGAGAAAATTAGTTGTCCTTGTCGGAAGTGCAAGATAAGTTTTTAGAACCACGGATGAGAGATGGTAGCGTTTAACAATTTACTTGGATTTGTGATGAGATCTCGGCTCCTTTGCTTGAGCTATTGCACCATTATTATCACAAAAGATAACTATAGGCTCAGCAATGCTAGGCACTACACCCAATTCCTAGATATAGTTCTTTATCCAAATCGCTTCCTTAGCAACTTCTGAAGCCGCTATGTATTCAGCTTCTGTAGTGGAATCGGTTCTGGTATCCTACTTGGAACTCTTCCAAGCTACCACACCACCATTCAGCTTGACAATTAAACCAAACTGAGACTTACTATCGTCTATATCAAATTGGAAGCTAGCATCGCTATACCCTTTCAGTACCAACTCTCCACCGCCATACACCAAGAACATCTCTTGAGTCCTTCTAATGTACTTAAGGATGGTCTTGACGGTAGTCCAGTGTGCTTCACCAGCACATGACTGATACCTACTCGTGACACTCAAAGCAAATGTGATATCAGGCCTTGTACATTGGACAGCATACTATATGTTGCCTACAACAAAGGTATAGGGGATGTCACACATCTTTCTAATTTCCTCATCAGTCTTAGGAGACTAAGTCTTGGAAAGCTTAACCTCGTGTCTCATGGGAAAGAACCTTTTGAGTTTTCAATCTTGAACCTCTTCAAGATTTTCTCGATATACGGGGTTTAGGTCATTCTTAATATTCTTCTAGATCAATCTCTATAGATTTCGATGTCAAGAATGTAAGAAGCATCACCCAAATCCTTTATAGAGAATTGCATAGAAAGCCATGCTTTCGTGTTACCCAACATCTTGGAATCATTCCCAATGAAACGAGTTACTGTTCTGGAAAATGGTGTGATTTTTGTTTATAATCATACCTCAAAATTATTTCATATATAAAATATCATTATATATATTATGATAATTACATATAGTACGGAAATGAACGAAATAAATTTAGAAATTAGAAAAGCTACACCGATGGAGAGTCACGACACTTGTCGCTGACCTAAAGCCATGATTGCCTCCCTACGTACAGGTTTTAACGGTTGACCATGACTTTAGGATAAAACCCCATTAGCTCCCAGTAGCGTCTCATCCCATGTGCACGACCACGAGGAGAGTAGGAACCAGTACACAGTCACGTTGCAAAACTCTACAAATAGTTGTGGGAGTATAAAATATTTCTCAACTCATAAGCTATACAAAATCTACATCTCTCTCAATGTGCCAAATGAAGAAAGCTATATGGCCCTTTAAATAGTTGTAAAAATTTTGACCGTTACAAAATATTAAGTGGCCTAATTAAAACTCATAATATTATAATAAATTCAATTATAAATAGGTCACATAAATATATAAAATATAACGGTCAAATACTTATTAAATCTTATAAAATCACAATTAAATCATTATAACAATAGGGCCATAAACCTCAAATAAATATCAAATTAAACTGGTACATTAAAATCAAATAAAGTGTTAGAAATAACTTAACAATGTAGAAAATTTTAAAACTTATTTCCAACCGTTGCCACAACGTTCTTACAATGTCACTTTTAGAATGATGTGGTGTTTATCTAATTTGAGATTGATGTTTGTATCTAATTGCTCTTTTAATGCTCGCAACTGGCTATTCAATGCTCATAAATTATTGAACTCAAAAGATTTTGATCTCCTTTTTACAATTTGCTGGAGTATTGGTGGTGTGGCAACAAGAAACGGTCTAATGGTCTGATCAAGTTATTTCTTTACACATGGGGGCGTCTCGAGTCCTTTGTCGGTCTATTTGCAACTACCCTGATCCTTGAGTCTACTCATGCTCCTTCGACGGGGAGGCCTCCAAATCCCGATAATTTACACTTTCGTCATCATACACGTTATATATATAAGGGACGGAGTGTATATAATTTTGTGAAAAATATCTAACTGGTGCGCCTCATACTCTCTATACATACCATTTCCGCACATATCATATAATCAATTAAAAGTAAATCCTTCATATATAAAAGCATAAATATATAGTATCAAACACAACATATATGTTATTCCTCAATCTCTAACCTTTGAATATAAATCTCAAAAAGTGGAAGGAATTATCCAAATTAGTGCTCTTTCCTTGAACAAATATATGCTCTAGAAATGGTACGTGAGACCATGACCATGCTTCAAAAATGCATTTACTTTCCCATCTTGACTTAAATTACTTAAAGTAGAAAAGTATTCACCACTTTTCCCACAATCCAAGCTTTTGTTAGAGGTATAAGATCCTATTTACAAGCCTCCAAAGAACATATAGTACGAGTTTTCTTTTAATTGCACGAAGATGGAGGGGGAAACATGTTATCAGCTGTCTATCGTAATTTTTTGGCATCCCTTGTGTATCATATTTGGCAAGAACGGAATCGACGGAGGTATCAACAATTGGTTCGTGATGCAGTGTCCCTTACTTGGATTATTCTTGATGAGTTTAGATTTCGTATACTTAATGCTGAACTAGCTCATAGCATTAGTGCTATCGTCTTGTATAGAGTATGGCGGATGCCATGGACTACTTAAATTGCCATTTGATGTGTACACTCTGTTCTTTTCTTTTACTTAATAAAATTTACCATTACCGAAAAAAAAAATTCTTTTAATTCTCTTTTTTTTTTTCCATGAATCAATTGTCTTGTCGGAATCTATAATTAATTAGAATGAAAAAAGACATACGTACCCTACATAAGTGGAATTCATACTCACATAGCTGTAAGTAAAATATATTAATTTTATTCCTTCACCGATTTGATTTGGGAAAAGAGAGAAAAAAAGTTAGAAACATGTGATGCATCTTTTCGGAGACTTTAATACAATGTAATTAGTTTCGTTTGAGTGGCCTACAAATCTGAGAGAAACAAGTGACAGATAAATCCATGCAGATTTGGACAATAACATATTTACCTCCCGCCCCCCCCCCCCCCCCCCCCCCCCCCCCACACACACACATAATTTCTCTTTTTAAGATGGTCCTACAATTCTTCCGTTAGATAGACTTTATTCCAATCATGTTGAATTTTTGGGGCTCTTTATTGAGACTCCATTGATGCAAATTCTTGTTTTGGTCTACATTCACTAAAAAGAATTATAATTTTTTTTATAATTAATTATTATAATTAAAAATAAAATATTGTGATCCATACTAATTAATTATAATCGTGACGGCAACTGCAAAATTGAAGATGAACGTTACAAATTTGTAATAGAACCCGTTACAAATTTGTATTGGTTTACTTTTTCATTCCAAAAGTTTGTATCCATTACAAAATAGGCAGTAATTTGGAACGGCTTTTCTTGTATTTGAAAACCCATCCCAAAATTATTTGATTGTGTTACAAATTTTATCCAAAATTGAAAGATATTTGGTGCATAATTCAATTTTTTGGAGAAATTTCAAAAATTGTAATGGTATTTTTTATACAAATAGTTATAAAAACCGTTACAAATGTAACTATATTAGGCGTTGAATAAAAATTTGGGATTTGTAAGTATTTGTAGTACCATGTTTTTTCCGTTCCTACTTAATTTTATGACCGAAATTTTGAAAAAAAAAATGTGGAAATTTTAGAACCCATTTCAAATTTTAAAAACCCATTACTAAGTTTATTAACTTGGACCGTTATAACGCCCGTTGTAAAATTTGATAGACTTATCAATCTTTTGTCTTAGATATGATATCTCAACATCTATGAGCCCGTAATTTATCTGTTTGATCATATCTAGAAGTTCGATTTCAAAATCAAATGGTCTGGTCGAATGATGCTCCAATCTAAAAAACTAATTAGTCTGACATTCTAGATGCTACACAACCGTGAAAAGGGTGGGTCCAAAACTTCAATGCATATAAAATTATATCTAACGGTTTGATTTAAAACTGAATAGCTCAATTGAGCTATACAGTATAACAATATAGGATCACAGTAGCATCAGTACCACACTGACAACTATAAATACAAATTTATTTCATATTGCAAACATATATCAATAACTTTAATTATTTGTATTTTAGGTACTTATTTGTGTTAAAAAATAAATAAATTATTTTAATATTTTTATATAATTATTAACTAATTTGAAATGGATTTTGTATCACTTCTTTATTTTTGGAATGGCTTTTGGTACGGTATTTCTAAAACGACATTCTTTTAAATCAAATTGGTGTAGATATAAATGGCATCGTTTTTTCAATTTATATTGGATTTTGGAACGATTTTTGTTAAAAAAAAGTCGTTTCAAATATTTATAATTCGGGATGAATATGTATGCAGTTTTTATGTTAGTATTATGTTTTTTATTGATTTTTTTAGCGAATTTTTCTTATTTTTAAAATTTCTGTTTAATAATACCATGTTAGCAATTAAAAAATGTTTAGAATATTTTTTCCTTTTTTGTGATTTTTCTTCTATTTCTTTTGTTTTTTTATGATTTCTACGTAATTGTTGGGTTTATTTATTGTTTAATCTGAATAATTATAATTTTTATTGATTTTGTAAAAATTAGAATTTAGTTTTGGGTTTATATAATTTTTTTATTTTCTGTAAACAAAAAAATTCTGAAATTGATAAATGATTGCTTTTTTTTTTTTTCCCTCTCTACAATTATTATTGATGAGTGCGAAAATAGCATGGGTCTAGTAAGTATGGATTATTGTTCGGAGCTTGGGCCAAAGCATATGGGCTTAGAGGAGAGGATTTGCAAAAAGAGATATTAGCACTTCGTCGTCCAAATTAATATTGGAATAGTGATAAAAATATAACCAGAGAAGTAAATAAATTTGAATGAAAATCGAGATATGGTGAATAAAATTGATAAAGAATGCAAGAACAAGTAGTAGTATGATCATAGAATGCTTGAAAGATTGCTTGAAGAGTGAGTTGTCCCTCACATGGAGGACTAAACATGTATTTATAGGGGAAATGCTCCCATCTGTAGGGGGTCTATCCTTCTCCGAAGAATATCGAGGAAGTTGGTTGGATAGGGGGATAAATCCCCTTTATCCGCTGGTAGATGTGCTTTTGTAGGAGTCTCCTTCGCTTTGAGAGAGCCCACATTTATGATGAGTCCTTTCCGTCAAGGAGTCCCTCCATGCTCATGCAGACTCCTTTAGCTGATATGGTCCAAGGTTGTTGATGACACTTAGGTCAACTTTGTACCATGTTGGAGTGTAGGCTGCCATATGTATAGGCCTTTTAGGCCGAACATCTCATTAAGCCTTACCTACGGTCCAAGTCGTAGGAGGTCCTAGGCCGCCATCCTTCTTCATGGACTTCTTGGGCTGCTGAGCTTATCTAGTTAGGTTGTGGACTGGGCTGTCCCAAGCACCCATATCATTTTGAGTTGGGCTGTCCCAAGCACCCACATGAATTATAATTTTGAGTAATTTTTTTGTATTGACTTTTTTTATTTTATCTGCTATTTTTCTATAATTTTCTGAATTGTAAAGCATCTTTATGTAATTTTATTATTTTTAAACTGATTTCTAAATTTTTTGTTCTTTATTCATTTTTTTTGTAATTATCAAAATCAGAAAATTATTAAAATATATAATCAAACCACATAATTATAATATATTAATTATAATGAAAACAACTGTATAAATATATATATATTATTTATAACGAGAATAAATGTAACTTTTTTTGTTGTGAAAAATGCATTTTTCAGTAATTAAGTGAGTTTGCTATTATTTTCTGTAATTTTTTGGATATTTTTTTTGAAATTTTATGTAATCTTAGGAATTGTAGGTAATTTGATGTAATTTTAGTAATTACTGACTACTAACAATTTTTACATCTCTTTTTGAGCTCAAGTACTATTGGGATTGCACAGACGAAGGGATGTTCAGAGTCTTCACAATCTTTGTCGGAAAATAATGGGAGCAGGACGATGAGCCCGGTTTAAATTATGCCTTTTTAAAAATATATATTGTTTTGTACTAATTTTAATTAATATATATTGTTATTACTTATGCTTTTAATATTTAATTTCAGTCCAATTTATTTAATATTTCAATTATGTTATTAATATTTACTTGCATTTCAATTTATTTAAATATTTTAAATATAAAAAATTGAAAAAAAATTATAAATTAAAATTTAAAGAAATTATTAAAATTAAAAATATTAATTTAATTTAAATAGAAAAAATATTTAAAATTAATTTAGTTTTTTAAAAAACAAATATTTTAAATTTATACCAAATTTTGTAATTTATTGTGATATAATTTATCGGCATATAACATGAAAATCGTCATAAAATCCATGAGGTACATATCGCATTTCAAAAATATGAAAACCAAAACCCGTTCCAAAATGAGGTACATATCACATTCCAAAAATATTGTAAAATTACGTATATTGTGTTACAAAAATTGATCCAAAACACAAAGCAATATTTTTAATTAATTCCGTCCGAAAAGGGCCACCACAACTTTGAAACAGTTTTCTGAAAGCTGTTACAGTTTTTTTGTGACGTATATACTACTAATTACAGATGTTCTCCATTACAATACTCATCCAGACAGAGTAAACCTATTCCAAATTATACGTAAATCGTTCGAAAAAAAAGCTTTTTTTTGTAGTGTTTTTATAAAAGAGGTCAAAACATAAGTTAGAACTAAAAATTCATGGCAAATGTTGATTAGTTATCATCAAAACTGAAATTTAAATTTTCATAATAATTTTCATATATTGATTTGTAATAATTTTCAAATCGTAGTGTAATTTATAAAGTAGAGAATAATTCAATTTTTTTGTAGTGAAGTAACAAATGATATCAACAGTCGCGCTTGAATCATCAAAAAAGTATGATTTCTCTTAATTATATCTTATATATTTTTGTTTTTCTTTCATGATGTGTTATTATTATACCCATTTGAAGTGAAATATATATTTTCTTGATCTGAACTTTGAGACGGATTTTACTTAGTTATGAATTGATGTATTTCATATTATTATTATAACTTCAATAGCATAGGTTAAATTACAGCGAAAATAGTATTTTTAATCCCATAAGTAGATTTATGTTATTTTTAATCTCATTTGTTATGAAATTGGTATTTTTAGTTCTATAACTTACAAAAATTAGTATCTTTGGTCCTGATGTACTTTTTTATCCACAATTTAACAATGTAGGTTACGTGTCTAGCACGTTGCAGTTAAATACTTTTGGTTGGCGGATAAATTGGTTTTTCCAATAGTGGTATGGGTACTTCATTGGCCTATTTGATTCACTTGTGAAACACATGATTCTTTGTGTTGCTTCTACTTGGCTTCAACTTATAGAATATTGAGAAGTAAAAGATTCAATTTTTGTGATAGAAGAGAGAAATTGCTATGTTTTTTTTGCCATAAATTCCTTCAAAATTTATTTTTCCCCTCAAGTTTAGTTATAGTTTTCCCCAAAAAGGGTCCCAAGCTAAAAAAACAGACCAATTTTCTCTCTAGCCAAAATTGCTTAATGATCACATGCTAGGCACGTACCCTAAACCGTTAAATTGTAGATAAAAAAAAGTGGATGAGGACCAAAAGTGCTAATTTTTTTAAATTACGAGACTAAAAACGCTAATCCCGTCATGAACGGGACCAAAAGTGAAATGGACATAAAATATGGGACCAAAAATATTATTTTCCCTTAAACTATACACTACAAAAAGAAATTATAAAATTAGTGCGAAAAGACTAAAGTAATAATTTTAATACCTTTATTAATTATATAAATTTAGTGATAAAAAATTATTGTCATTATAATGAATTTTAAAATTTTAATGGTGATGACTATTCTGTAAGACTTGTAATTAGAACAAAATAGTGACAAAAGATTGTGTATTATGTTACCACTTCAAACAATTAGTAACGCACGTATAACGATAATTCAGTGATAACATTTTGTCACTATATAATTTCTCGTGTCTCTATAAATCCGTCTCTATTAATCTAATTTTCAATTAAAACTTAAAGTATTACTTGATATATTATCGCTAATATTATATTTTGTTATAGTGTCAAGCCGATACAAGCAGCAAGCTAAAAGTTTTCATGCTCGTAGCAGCAAGCTCAAAGTTTTCATGCTCGGAGCAGCAAGCCTGTTCGACATAAGAATCGTCTCTAAATCGACTAAGCAAGCCTGTTCGACGTAAGAATCGTCTCTAAATCGACCAATTGCATCCTGAATCCGTATATGAACAACGTAGTTTAAGAAGGGGTCATGTTTTGTTATCCATATTAAATATAACATTGTCATTCCAAAGAATGAAACAAACAATAAAAAGGCCTTGGGAAACAGTTTGGCACTAAAGATTGAAACAAATAATCAGCCCAAATTTTGGGAAGCCACATAATGCGGGTAGGGCCGAACATATTGGGCTAAATTACATGGATGGGTATTTGATTTTACAGACCCATTCGAATTTGAAATGGGCTTTTTATTTCTTTTCCAAAAGTTGTCATGGATAAATATACATATATTTATAAAATAAATTATATTTTAACATTGTAATATCTTATTAAATATTTATCAACAATTATCTTATTTCTAAAAACAAATGTATTAATTAATTGAAGAAAAAAAAACTTACTCAAATTTTGCGGGTTAAACCACCGGGTCAAGTGTCATGATGGATCCAGGATAGACTTGAGGTGCGGCAGGGTGGCATCTGAGTCTAACAGGGAGGCAAGTTGGGCAGGGACAACGTTCAATTAGAATTAAGTAGAGTAGGTCTTATGTCTGACTGAACGCGTCCCGAACCAATTCCGTCACCGTTCCTAATTAGCCATTTATTTCTAGTAAGGTTTTGGACTACTTAAATAAAATGGTTATGCGAGTAAGTTCTTAGAGGATGTTTGGATGAGTTTATAAGTTTTTTACCATATTTTATACGATATTTGAAAGTTATAAAATTTTACACAGTGTTGGTAGCTTTTTCTAAAAAAATAGTTCAAAAATTTTAAAAACTACGATTTTATGAGCTTGTAAACTCTTTTTGAAAAAGGGTAACAACTCGTAACTAATTTTTGTAAAATTTTACGACTCTACTAACATCTTATAAGTTCAATCATCTTATTTTTATCTAAAACCTTCAAAACGTCTTTTTAAAATAAATTTTTATATCTTATAAGCTTTAAAATCATCTTAACAAATGAGCCTACGTATCTTTTTAATAAGAAGAGAAGGTACCATCTTACTTCAGTAGTAAGATGAAACCCTCAAAACTCCTCGTTTATATATATACTAGTATCTATTTATTATTTACATTGTTATTTTTCATTATATTTTGATTTGCAATTAATGATGCATATATTATTAATTAGAATTCCATTAATATTAATCTAATCTCTTAATTTATTAAATGTATAATTAATTGCTTTTATAAAATAATAAAAAAATATTAATTAGGCCCTAATAAGTAAATATGTAAATGAATGGATAAATTACAATAATTTTCTAGCCTAATCGAAGAATAAACCTACTCTTTTTGTTCTTCCTTAAATAACATTATAATATTATTATCAACCGGTTCATCTTGTCATAATAATTAAAAATCATAGAATTAATTAACTAGTATTCTTCTTCTTAGAATAAAATTAGATGAGTTACAACTACTTCTTTTCAGATTTGGTATAATTACAAATAAAATTTTTGTTATTTGAAAAATTACAAATCCCCTCCTTGATGCACATGGTCCAAAAAAGTTCAGCCCAATGAAGAATAAAAAAAGCCCAAGGCTTCGTCTTCTCTTTTTCTTTTTTCTTTCTTTTGTCCTCTTCGTCTCAGCCGTCGCCTCCATCTCTGCCACCGTTGTCTCAGCTTCGCCACCGTTGATCCGCCCCCAGGTATTTATTTTATAGTTTTTGTTCATGTTTAAATATTTTAAAATATTACTATGGACTTTTAGAATTTTTACACATATTTAGAATTTTACGGATTTTTATTTTCCATGTCGTCATCATCCCGGTATTTATTTTATTTTACAAATTTTTATATATTATGAGTTATTTGGTATGTTTTTTTGTTGGTATATTGAGTTATTTAGTGTATTGATTTACTGGTACATTAATTTGTCGGTATATTGAGTTATTTGGTATATTCATTTGTCGGTATGTTGAGTTGTTGGGTATATTGATATGTCGGTGTATTGAGTTATTTGGTATATATATGTGCGTGTGTGGTATATTGAGGTGGATGGGCATAATGATGGTATTGGTGAAGTTGGACGTTATCTCTTGACTTAAAATCTTTAAATAAAAACTAATATAATTTTGTTAAATCTCAATTTAAAATTTTCAAATAAATTAATTTAATTTAGTTAACGCTGAATTTAAAACCTTCAAGTAAACTAATTTAATTTACTTAACTCCCAATTTAAAACTTCCAAATAAACTCATTTAACTTAGTTAACACTGAATTTAAAATCTTTAAGTAAACTAATTTAATTTGGTTAATTCTTAACTTAAAACTTTTAAGTAAACTAATATAACTTAGTTAAGTCTCACATTAAAACCTTCAAGTAAACGAATTTAATTTAGTTAAATCTCAATATAAAACTTTCAAATAAACTAATTTAACTTAGTTAATACTCAATTTAAAACTTTCAAGTAACTAATTTAACTTGGTTACTTCTCTACTTAAAACCTTCATTTAAACTAAGTTAAATTAGTTAAGTCTCACTTTAAAGCCTTCAAGTAAACTAATTTAACTTAGTTAATTCTTAATTTAAAATTAAGTTTAATTTAGCTAACTCTCAATTTAAAACTTTCAACTAAACTCGTTTAATTTAGTTCACACTCAATTCAAAACCTTCAAGTAAATTAATTTAACTTGGTTAACTCGTCACTTAAAACCTTCAAAATTACCCTAATTTTTTACTCAAAATTAATCTTTGTTTTTTTTAAACTTTGTTAGGCGGAATCGCTCAGCCGCTCGTCTATACTCATTGAGCAGTTGGAGAAGTGTTGGAAAACAAAAGAAGGCAATTGGGTTGGTCCTAGAGTTGTAGATGTAGTTATAAGTTTATATTATTTGCTAATTGCAGTCAATGTATTTTCTAATTATATTACTCTTAATTGTATAGAAAATTTTTCAAAAATTCAGTGATGATCGCAACATTGCTTCTCAAAGTCTACCCGAGTCATCATCGAGCACATCGGTTAACGATCAGCAGCTATGGTTGGAGGAAATTGAAGGAGCAAAGAAGGGGCAAGTTTGGGGTATAAGCACGGAGGCAAGAACATCGACATGTTCTATCATAGCTAACAAAATCACTCTCAGTCCCGAACTGGAGGACAACGGATCGGAGTTGGTGCATAAGTTGCTTCGAAAAAATAAGATCATGCGCCAGGAAAACAAGACCATGAAATGAGAAATTGAAGCGCACAAGTAAAAAGATGGAAGAGCTAATAAGCTTAATGGCAGATAAATTTGGTACTGCACTCGAAGAAGATACTAGTGAATTAGAAAATAGTTCTGGTGATAATAATTCGTCATCCCGTTCCGACTAGCTACCTTCGGAAGATTGTGAAAATGAATTTGATCCTCCTTTTTAATTATGAATACTTCAAAATTTAACACTTTCATTTTGTGGACGGTAGTATTTTCATTTTGTAGGTTATATTGAACTATCTTTATTTTGTGGATTGTTATTGAGTTATCTTTATCATATATATTTTTACTTTAGTGCTTTGTCATATTTGAATTTATAGATTATTAGAGTCAGATCAAATATAATTTTATTATTGAATATTAAATTTCAAAATATTGAAAAAAAATTATAATTACGTTACAAACAAAAAAGATTTTCAATGGACTGTCTTTAAATGCATTGCAATTTATGATGACTTCTGATGCAAATGAAAATGATTCTGCAATGGATTTAAAAAGTATTTTGTTGCAAAATTTGTTACAGGATGTCTTGCAAAAAATGTGTTGCAATATTGTAACGATTTTTGTTGTAAATGTCATTGTAAATAAAAATTATTTTGCAATGAATTATATAAAATTATTTCGTTGCAATATTTGCAACGGACTGTTTTTGGGAAAACGCATTGCAAATATCATTGCAAACAAAAATTAATTTTGCAACGAAACGGCCACCAACTTTGTCATGGATATATCATTGAAAAAGTCGTTGCAAAATATAAAAAGTCAAACTTTAAACAACGCATTGCAACGAAAATTTACACTAAAAAATCATTGCAAAAATTTGCAATGGCCGAAAAATTCGTTGCTATATAGCAGTGGTAACTATAGCAATAAATGATATTTCGTTGCAAACTTCCTTGAAAAATCTAATTTTCCACGAACTTTTCATGAAATTTGCTAGAGGTTTTTTTTTTTTGGTGTTAGTACAAGGGATCAAAAGAAGACTAGAACAAGTTGGCGGAAATTGAGTAGAGGAAATGACTAGCATTTTATGAGCATACCAAACAACCCCAAAGGATTCCATGGGAGAGAGTCCTTTTTCTTCGGTATATGGGACTGAGGTTATTATCCTTGCCGAGCTAAGGATGCCCTCCCACAAGATCCTACACCAAGAACTCCGCATACAACGGTAAAAGATACTATGATTAGTGGCCACAATAGACGAGTAAAATCTCAAGGTTTTCAAGTTGGAGACTTAATATTGCGAATGGTCGACATCCTGAAACCAGTGGGGAAACTGGACCTCAATCGGGAAGGATCGTACAAAGTTACGGAAGTGATAGGTCGAGCTGCCTATGAATTGTAAGTGGTGAGGGATATCCCCTAACTCGTCCATGGAACGTGCATAACCTTAAGAAATCTATACAAATGAGGGGCATCTCCCTCAAAAGTTCAGCACCCTCCAGAGGGACATCATACACGAAGAATAATTGCCTTCTTAGAGGGGCATCCTTCTTCAAAAATAATGTACTCTAGAAGGAATTTTCATTAAAAATAAATAAAATATCCCCCAGAGGACACCCTTATTAATAATAACGTCCTCCAGAAAGACATCCTCATCAAAACATAAGTGTCCCCCAGAGAGACATCTTTGTTAGAAAAAGTAGTTTCCTCCCCAGAGACACCCTCATCAAAACTAGTACTCCCTGGAGACGTATCCTTATCAAAAACCCATGTCTCCCAGAGGGATACCTCCATCGAACGTCATCCTCCTCAGGGAAAATGGTATGAAATTTCTTACATATTGCAAATAAAATTTTAGGGCAATGCACAAACCTATTCAGGAGCAAGCCCTATGGAAAAATACACAGGCATACCCAATCAGGGACTTTATGTCCCGATGAAAAGCTCTCATACGCCCCTTTCTATAGAACAAATGTTTATTTTCTAAATTAAATGGAATTAATAATGCTTCCTAAGATGGTGGCAGTTGAAAAAACAGGTGCAAAAGCATTGAGAAGGAGATATCAAGCAGGAACAACCCAAGATTCTGAAGTCACCCCCATGCCAAAAAAAAAACAACCTCCTCCAGTCAAAGCTCAAATAACGAATCATCAATTTAAACACAAGTAGCATGCAAGCAATACCACAGACAAGTGTCGGCAAGCTTCAGACAGTAGTGAACTAAAAGTAGAAAGCATTGCAATATATCCCCTGGCTGAAACTTAGCCAGGGTAAGAGGAGAAAATAAGCATCCACATCAACTGAAAATTAAAATTGTTTCATTCTCACTCACGGTGAGGGGAAAAGAAGATTAAGCAGCAAAGAAAGAAAAATATTGTTTGCAAGCACGGGGAAATACATCATCCATCAAATTACCCCACAGATGGGGTCTTCTCCTTCTCATCAGATTGGCCAGTAGGGGCAGGCTTCAATGGGGCTCTTCTCCAGGGACACTAGGGGTTTCCTCCTCCACTGGCTCTAAAGGTCCCGCACCTAGGGTGTCCCCTCAGCAGGAGTTGGCAATGTAGCTTGGAGGAAGGGAACTCCTCACTTCCGCCTCGACCTCCCCAAAATATGGTCCAAGTCTTTTTCTGCAAATTCCCCTAAAAATTGAGTAAAGCAAACTAGGGAAAGTTGTCATCCAAAAATAAACTAGAAGATGAGGAAGTCACCTGATCCAAAAACCAACAAGAAACTCCCCCTATCCAACACTTCGAAGGACTGGGAGTAGGGAGGAAGGATACCCCTTGACGGGGAGGAAAGTAAAAAACACCCAGTTTCAGTGTGTTTCAATTGAAAGCATTGGGAAAAAGCCTTAGCAATCACAGCACCATGGAAATGAAAAATCATAAAAAAAAAACTAGCCAGAATATGAAAAAGAATTTAAAGCCAACTAATTCAAAGGAACTTGAAAATAACGAGCAACATCCTCATAAAAATAAGGGATGGGGAAATGAAGGCCAGTCCTAAGCTGGGAAGAAAAGAAACTCAAGTAGTTAGGGCGAAGGGAATAAGGGCAACTGTCAGGGAATGGTACATAAATAGTATAATTCGATGGAATCCGAAACTCCTCCACCAAGTGTTGAATGCATGGAAATTTAAGGCAGGAGGGGTCCCAATCCACCGCAGACTGGGCGGCCTGCCTCTCCTCCTCCCCAGGTCTCACGAGGCGCCTTCCGCAAAGCGCAACGTGTGGCTAGTAGCTCGCTAACTACTTCCGCCAATCTCCACACACACTCCCGCTCGGCACAAACGCAACGCGCCGACAGGAATCACAATAGGAAGGAATAATCACACAACAACAAATTGCACATGCGATTTCAGAAAGGAGCTTTATTGATGCTAAAAAATGCATATACAGTAAACAACGATGCTAGAGCAAAGGGATCGCCTTGAGGGGGACTCTAACACATCACTAAACCAAGCTTCTTGAACTCATTTCCCCCCTATAATTGGCTTAAAAAAATAAATCCTATCGTCTGCACTAGGTAATGAAAAAGCTGAAAAATGCACCTTCGGAGGCGTAACATCCCCCTAAGCAATCTAAATAACAGAAAGCAAATAACAAAGCAGTAAAAGACCAACTCCTAGGACTCTAAGAATGCGGATGTCCATCATCTGTCGGTAAAGGCTGATTGATCGGCCATGTAGAACAGTTGAGTGGCCGAAGTGCACGTCAAGGGTGCCGAGTACACGGGCGGCCCTTGACATCCTCCCCCACCTGAGATAGCAACGTCCCCGGCGCTATGGAAACATGGTACGCTTCGACAAGAGGTAGAAACGCCTTTAGATTCGTCACTCGCTCCCAAGTGTTCTCCTCACTACTGCATCCCTCCATTTCACCAAGTACTCTGTGTGGTCTCTCTTCGCGGTACTCATCACTCGGTGATTCAGGATTGCTTCAGCCACCTTCTCCTTCGTCTTCGTCAATTCAAGCTGTAGGCGGCTAGGTTGATTGCGGGTGTCGTCCTCCTTATTTGCTGAATAGTTCTTCAATTGGCTCACATGGAAGACGTTGTGGATCTTCCACCAGGGTGGCAACTCCACCTTGTACGCCACCGTCCCAATACATCTAATGACCGGCAAAGGGCCAACATACTTCTGGATCAACCGAGGAGCTCTCCTCATTGATGACTTTGACAATCTCGGATCCGGGACCTTCACCAGCACCAAGTCTCCCGCATTGAACTCGATGAAGCGGCGATTCTGATCTGCATACTTCTTCATCCGCTTCTAAGCTGTCTCCAGGCAACTTCTAGCGATATCAATATTCTGCTTCCACTCCTGGGAGAAACTTCGAGCAAGAGAGGATCTCACACTTTGTGGGGTGTCAAGAGTGTGAGGAAGGAGCGGTTGTTGCCCAGTAATGATTTCAAAAGCACTCTTGTTGGTGGAAGAGCTCTTTTGAGCATTGAAACACAGCTGATCGACATCTAGGAGCTTCACCCAATCCTTCTACGTACCTCACACAAAGTGCCGAAGGCAGTCCTCCAACATAGAATTAAAGCGTTCTGTCTGACCATTGGACTATGGATGATCGCTCGAGCTCATGAAAAGTGTGGATCCGAGGAGTTTGAACAGCTCGGTCCAGAAGACGCTAGTGAAACGAGAGTCTTAATCAATGACAATATCTTTTGGCAGTCCTCAATACTTCACAATGTGCTTGAAGAAGAGATGAGTCGTCCCTTCTGCCGTAACATGTTTGGGTGTTGCGATGAAAGTAGCATATTTCGACAATCGGTCCACCACGACGATGATAGAGCCTAAGTCCTCGACCTTAGCCAATCCAAAAATATAATCCATGGAGACGCTCTCCCATGGACGCTTTGGGATGGGAAGTGATTGCAGCAAACCAGCCTTCTTCTTATGGTCTGTCTTGTCCTGCTGACATATCAAGCAAGTGTGGACATACGTCTCGACATCGTCCTGCATCTGTGGCCAATAGTAGGCCCTCTGCATCAAGGCATAAGTGCGCTCCTATCCCTGGTGTCCCGCCCAAAGAGTGTCGTGGCATTCCGAAAGGAGTGATTTTCGTAGGTCCCCGCCTCTCGAAACATATACGCGGTTTCCCTTGATCATCAACAATCCATCCTCGATCCAAAACTATCGAGCCTTGCCTTGCTCGACAAGCCGAATCAGGCCTTGCGCTACAGGATCTCTCGGTAGTAACTCCCGCACCTGATCCTTCATAGAGATAGCAACCGCGCTAGAGGAGAGCGCTGCTATCAACTCCAAATTCGCCAAATCCGCCCTGTGGCTCAAGGCGTCTGCTGCATGGTTGCTGGAGCCGGCTCGATACTCCAGCACAAAGTGAGACTCTGACGGTAACTCCTGCCAACGTGCCTGCCTACTGGTCAGCTTTGGCTGCAACATGAAATGACTCACTACAGTGTTGTCCGTCCTGACCACGAAGAGAGAGCCTAACAAATAATGCCACCATAGTCGAACGTAATGAACTACAGCCAGCAACTCTTTCTTGTGCACTGGATAATGCGTTTCAGCATCCTTCAACTTCTTGCTCTCAAAGGCAACTAGGTGGTCGTCTTGCACTCGAACTCCTCCTAAAGCAAAGTCTGAAGTATTTGTCTCCACCACGAATGGCTTTGACATATCTGGTAAGGCCAACATAGGATCTGTCACCATCGCTCTTTTCAAATCATTGAAGGCTACTTGGCATTGGGGCGTCCAATTCCAAGCTTTGTCTTCTTCAGCAAGTTCGTCAAAGGCCATACTATTTCGGAGTAGTCCTTCACAAAACGCTGATAATAACTCGCCAAGCCAAGAAATGCACGCAAGTCATGAACATCGCTCGGCGGTCTCCACTCCTCAATAGCCTGTACTTTCTTGGGGTCCATCCGAATGCGTCCTCTCTCCACAATATGTCCCAAGAAATTGATACTCTCCCGAGCAAACGAGCACTTCAACACCTTCACATATACCTCATGCTCACGGAGTCTCGTCAGAACCTGCCGCAAATGGTCCGCGTGCTCGATCAAGGTTCTATTGTACACCACAATGTCGTCCAAGTACACCACCACAAACTCATCAAGAAAACCGTGAAGTACTTGGTTCATCAAGGTGCTGAAGGTTGCGGGAGCTTTAGTCAGGCCGAAAGGCATGAGAAGAAACTCGAAAGCTCCGTACCTCGTGACAACTATCGTCTTCGCCTCATCGCCTTCCTTGATTCGGACCTGCCAATAGCCCGACCTCAAGTCTATCTTCGTAAAGTAGTTCGCACGACTCAAACGGTCGAAGCAGTCTGCCACCAACGGTATCGGGTACTTGTTCTTCACAGTGATCTTATTCAGCGCCCGATAGTCACAACACAAGCTTAGGGAGCCGTCGGCCTTCTTCTGAAATAGGACCGGCGCCCCATACGGCGACTTAGCGGGTTTGATGATTCCGCTCTCCAGCATATCCTTCAACTGCTTCCTAAGCTCCACAAGCTCAGGTTGCGACATCCTGTACGGTGCCCTGGCGGGAGGTCTCGTGCCAGGCACCAACTCAATCTCGTGATCCACTGCCCTCTTCGGTGGTAGCTTCCGAGGCAGCTCGTCTGGCATCACGTCCTCAAACTCTCTTAACAATCTCTTAATACCGCCAGGGATGTGCCCGGACACCTCTTCCATTTCCTCAAAATGAAGAATGTACAAGTAGGATGGCTCATTCCGCTTGCGACCCTTCTCAAACTGCATGGCTGACAAATTCTTATCTCTTGTGCATCCGGCCAAGGTAAGGATGACACACGGTTTCGCTCCCATCATCATCAGCGAATCGACATGAGGTAAGACCGTTGTGCGTGTATCGCGTAGAAATTCAAGCCCGAGGATAAGCTTGAATTCGTCCATCACCATAACAAAAAGATTGGTCTTGCCCTCATAAGCACCAACCTTAATCAGCACAGACTTATCTACACAGGCAATGGGTTGTGCAGCCGAGTTGATCGTCTTCATTCACCCAACTCCCTTCTCCAGCACGAGCCCTAGTCTCGCCACTTTGGCGCTCGCAAGGTAGTTGTGAGAAGCTCCAGTATCAATCATGACACGGATCGGCTTGCCATGAATCTTCACATCAACGAATATCAATTCTTTCTTCCTAGGATTCTGGGGCTGAACTTCTTCTTCTTTTTCCGGTTGTTTCACAGTAAGAGTCGGGGCAGTCTTTCTCGCAAGAGGTGGCACAACTCTCTTTGCCGCCATCGTGGACAATGTACTACACCATTGGGATACGGCACCCAAACTGTCCTCATCCTCCTCCGAGTCATTCTTGCCACTTGCCGGTGCTTGTGGCTCCACATTCTTCGAGGGCGACGCCTTGTCGGTAAAGGTCGCTAGTGCATTCAGCAATTGTTTCTTCGGGCAATCCCGAAATCTATGCGGACCATCGCATAGGAAGCACCCGCTTCTCCTCTACTGTGTTCCCTGCCTGTTCTCCTGGGGTTTGTTCCTGCCTGAACCGCCCTGTGAGGTATTCTGAGCGTGGGGCTTCTGCTCTCCCCCACCTCTGTTGAAGTTATTCCTAAACGATCTCGTCTCACCCGACTTATTCTGCGCAGGACTAAGCGTCGCCTGCCTATCCCTCCGAGTCTCTAGGTTGAAATCTGCCAAGCGTTCGACCGCAGTCATAATCGTACTCAAATCAATCACCCATTAGCGCTGCAACTCAATTCTCGCCCACGGTTTCAAGCCTTCCATGAAAGTCAACAGCTTGTCTTTCTCCGACATGTCTCGGATGTTCAGCATCAGTGCTGAGAAAGCTTTCACATATTCCCACACGGAACTTGTATGCTAAAGCTTTCCCAATGCTCGCCTGGCATTGTACTCAACATTCTCAGGGAAGAACTGCTCTCGAATCTTCTCCCGTAGAAGAGCCCACGTATCTGCACTTGATGGGTCTGGATCTCCGCATACTTGGTACGCCACCACAGCTTAGCGTCACCAGTCAGATACATGATCGCAATTGACACCTTCCTTGCCTCGTCTTGCTCGTCTGCCGCAAGGAAGTATTGTTCCATGTCAAAAAGAAAGTTCTCTACCTCCTTCGCATCTCGAGCACCGCTATAGGCCTTCGGTTCGGGAATTCGAAGCCTAGCACCGGGATCATGAGCAACAACAGGGGCGTTACTCACTGCACGCTGGAGCAAACCAATCTGAATAGACATTTATTCCATATCACGCCGCATATCGGCAATGCCATTGCCTCCAAAGACACCAACCATTTCTTGAATCATCTGCCAACATTCGTCCAACTCCGAATTCAACACTGTGATCTCAGATTCTAGGAAAGAGACCTTCTCCTCCAACTCAGTCAACCGGGAGTGTCCGTCCTCCGGGTTCTCAGCTCGCTCGCTAGGCGAGGCTGCGTGTCGCGGGCTCTCCGCATCTTGCCCCGACACCTTCGCAGCAGCAGCATTCGCATGCCTCAGCCCCATCTCGGCACGAGGCGCCTTCCGCAAAGCGCAACGTGTGGCTAGTAGCCCGCTGACTACTTCCGCCAATCTCCACACACACTCCAGCTCGGCACTAACGCAGCGCGCCGACAGGAATCACAATAAGGAGGAATAATCACACAACAACAAATTGCACAATAAACAACGATGCTAGAGCAAGGGGATCGCCTTGAGGGAGACTCTAACACGTCACTAAACCAAGCTTCTTGAACTCATCCCCCCTCCCTATAATAGGCTTAAAAAAATAAATCCTATCGTCTACACTAGATAATGAAAAAGCTGAAAAATGCACCTCAGGAGGCGTAACGTCCCCCTGAGCAATCTAAACAACAGAGAGCAAATAAAAAAGCAGTAAAAAACCAACTCCTAGGACTCTAAGACTGCGGATGTCCATCATATGTCGGTGAAGGTTGATTGGTCGGCCATGTAGAAGGGTTGAGTGGCCGAAGTGTACGTCAAGGGTGCCGAGTACGCGGGCGGCCCTTGACACCAGGGGAAGAGCCCTCCTCCATATACCCCCTACGCCCTCTTCCTCCCTAGAGAACTCATCTAACAGGCGACGGGCAACTACCACAGCCTATCTCAAACTCCACCTGTAACAGCCCGTATAATTAGACAGACTAGGGCCCATCCTTTTTGAGGTGGCCCCAAAGGGATCATGCCCGGTGACACCTCCCACACGAATCTGACAGACTCATCCGAAGAGGCCATAAATGTTCAAGAAAAATAGCAGGAAAGATGCGACAGAGTAACAAGAAGATGAAGAAAAGAGAAACAAATATAAAGAAAGAAACTTACAAACTTGTGGAAGAAGTTCTCTCTCTCTTCAATATGTAGGTTGAGGGAGGAAGGAGAAAAGGCTAGACGTTAAGCCTGGAATAAAGAAGGAGTGGGGTGGTTAACTGCACTCCCAACCCAATAACGGCCCCTCATTGCGCGGTTGCCAAAAAAGGTGGACACGAGAAGGGGGCGGTTATAAAAAACTGCCCCCAACCAAAACAATGATGGTTAGGCTTAGCCCTAGCCCTCACATCAACTCTGGCAAAAAAGCAAGGCAAGAAGCTCCAGGCGAACCGATCATTCACTCCCCCCCCCCCACTCTAAGGAGGAAGATGACCACCCACTCCCACCCCCCCCCCCACTCTAAGAGACGAGACGCTTGTCGACTCCTTCTTAGAGTCGAGGGTCTTCACGCTCGGGGGAGCTCCTCCTCCTTGTCTTCCGTTTTCTTTCCTTCCGACACAATAAGGATTGTTTATCTCTTATCCAACCCTCCTAACAAATCTCCACAAGTATCTTGGGAAAGGATAAACCCCTAGCAGACGAGGGACTACCCTAAAAATGCAGGTCTGGTTCCTCCAAGCGGCGGACTGTTCTCTGACTCTAAAAGCTATCTCTTAACCGCTCCCTAAGCACACTGTCACGAATTCTTGCGTTTTCAATCGATTTTCTTCAACATCTCGACTTTTAATTAAATCTGCTTATCTTTTTTATTTGGCTTTGTTTCATCTCGAATCTAATACTAATTTGGGCGTCGATGTGCTAACGTCTTTTTTGCAGGTCCCCTCTTCAAGATCCGTATACGTTTCGACCCAAGTAACAATAGTCCATATACATTGGACACTTACTATTTTCACACTCATCAATAATGAGAGAAAATAAATCACAAAAAACAAACTTTAACTTATGAGGAAATATAACATAAATTTATAAGATGAACATCTACAAATAAATAATATATTCATAACATATTGTGAATTTTGTCAATAAGCGTCTACTATATTGGATTCATTGAGGTGAATTCGTGGCAGTTGGCATGGTAAAAATTGCAAGTGGAGTAAGCCATCATGATTTCTACGTAAGTGGGACGAGTTGTATGTATCCGAGCGTGTTTGCGTCTATATGCAATGCAAGAATACATTGGTTGCAAGCAAAGACACTGCTGAGGCGAGAGAGGTAGAGAAGTTGGGTAGGTGAGAGCTAATTTTGAATTACTGTTTTGTGATGCTGAGCACGGCGTCGTTAAAGATGGCGGGATTGAAAGACACCTTCTTCATCTCCCACGGTTCGCCGACGCTGTCGATCGACGATTCTTTGCCGGCGAGGCACTTCCTCAAAGCTTTCCAGCAAAGGGTGTTCCCGGAGAAGCCCAACTCCATATTGGTGGTTTCGGCCCACTGGGAGACCAAAGATCCCGCCGTCAACGCCGTCCACGGCCCTTCAGACACCATTTATGATTTCTACAACTTCCCCAAGCTCATGTACCAGGTAATCTCTTCCCCTTGTATTGATTAACCCTCCTTTTTCTAGTGATTTGGCTTCTGGGCTGCTGTTAATTTTTCTTGATTTGAGTTCTTTTTTATGTATTTGTAATGGTGGATTTGTCTCTGTAAAGACGATAGTTTACTGGGCTCTGTAAATTAATGAACTTAGGATACCTATGATCAAGTTGAATTTTTTAGTTTCAAGATCATGAAAAGCATGATGTATGTAAAAGATTCTCTCAGGAAAATCCATGAAGATGCCGGAATTAATGTAAAAGTAGGCTATAAAGGAGGATACGTATCCACATTTAGAAATCTGGGCAGAACATAATTAAGCTACTTTCTCTAGAACTTTTCCCACTGTATGTACTGTAGCATAAATGAAGCATTTGTGATTACTGCTATAGTGACAATCTTTCTTTGTGGTCCTTTCATTTCATTTCCTGGTATGACCTTACGGGATTTATGTGTTTCTGTCTCTCTGTGTCTGTTCGATTTTCGGTGGATTCTGGCTATCAATTAGGCCATTTGCATCAGACCTTTGCACCTGTGTTTGAATTTTCACAATAATAGAATGTTCTTTGGGTGATGGAGTCATGTGATCTGTCTTCATCTGCAAGTCTTCTTCTAATTGCAACCCATGTCTATTTCCACAGCTCAAGTATCCAGCACCAGGAGCACCAGAATTGGCAATTAAGGTGAAGAAACTGCTCGAGGAAGCTGGATTTGAGCGAGTCTATGAGGATAAGAAGCATGGTCTGGACCATGGAGCATGGGTTCCTCTTATGCTTATGTATCCCGATGCTGATATTCCTGTTTGCCAACTTTCTGTACAGACGGAGATGGATGCAACTTATCATTATAACTTGGGAAGGGCATTGGCACCCCTCAAGAAAGAAGGTGTCCTCATAGTTGGTTCTGGTTCTGCCACCCATAACTTAAGGACCATGCAAGGGATCAATGATTCTGTTGCTTCATGGGCTGCCGAGTTTGATAATTGGCTGAAAGAATCCCTCCTCAGTGGAAGGTAAGTTTGGTGATCACTGAAATCCATTCATATGTTTCTCTCGAGTCCAAGTGGAAGATATGACATGCTTGCGAATAGGCATTTCTTGGTGGATTTAGAAAGCATATGCAAAAGTAATAAAGCAGAAAAAGGGACTAGCACACTCGCTCCTATCCCCCTTTCCTGTTAATCGGAAACCATTTGGACACATAATTATGTTATTGCTAGAACTGCTTTAGTAAAAATTATATCGGTATTAAACCAGGTCAATGTAATTGTAGTTTTATGCGGTAAAGTAATTAGTAAACACTTTAATGAGGGTCTATGTGTCCTGAGGTAAAGCGTTTGGCTTTTGTTAGGATTGCCAGTTTAGTTATTGTATGACCGCCACTTTATGGCCTCTCTTTACATTCTTTCAGTAATTTTTCGGGTTTTAAATCGCAGATTCTTGTGCCAAAAGTTTGCAAGTGCCTTATCTTGTATCACTGCTTTTGAATTCTACATTTTTCTTTTCTTTTAGTTTAAAAAGCTTATTTCTACGTACTTGGACGACACTTACTGTTTTCTATTCAAGCTACAAGCTTGGATAACTGTCATCTGGATATTACAAACCACTTCATGAAGTGAGACATAAAAATAGATTTTTCTGTGTGATGAAAACTTCTGTTGTCAAGAACACTTGATTTTCTTTCTTGTAAAGTTATTTCCCTTCAGAAAAGGTTTACTGATTGTTTTACATCATTCTCATTCAAGTAAAATTTAAAGCTGACTTCTGCTGATGAGTTATGCATGTTGGATTTTGGCAAGTTTATCTGGAGGATGTGTTTGAGAAAGAATCAAAATGTTTCGGGATTATATGTCACCTACAATTTTTGCAACTTTTAAACCTTTGTTTCTTGCATTCAGTTTTAGTGTGAGGCTGACTTGTCATTGTTAGTAGCTGGAAAATAGAGCATGTTTATCAAGAAATAAGTTCAGAAAGAACATCACTTCCCTGCATAAATTTGCTTGGTAGATGGATTATACCATCAGGAGCATTTGTTTCAGCTCTGTTTTCCGATATCCTTTGACGTCTTATGTTAACGACTTTAAGTCAATAGTTGTGACTCGACTTTGACACAGGTTCGAAGATGTGAACCATTATGAGGAGAAGGCACCATTTGCCAAACTTGCACACCCCCGGCCCGAGCATTTCTATCCTTTACACGTAGCTATGGGTGCGGCTGGCGTGAACCCAAAAGCTGAGCTCATCCATGATAGCTGGACTAATTACACTCTCTCTTACGCCTCCTATAAGTTCACAGAATCAACCTGAGTGGCGGCCTAGTGAACAAGTATTGTTCCAGGGCATGTTCCGTTAATTGAAATTATAACGTTCTTGATACTCTGATTCCAGAAGCAGGAAATTCTAAAGCTCAAAAAGACTTGTAATCATGACTGTATCAAACCATTTTTCCATGTGTTTGTTTAAGAGATGTTTGCACTTATAATGTATCTGAAAGACTGTAGAGAATTCCTGTTAATCAGCTGTTGTAATGACTCTCTTCAAAGTTCAGGGTGAGGCTTAAGTTTCCCTGTGCCAAAATCTGTATATTTCTCTCACATCTTTACTCCCTCAGTTTTATTGTATTTTCAGTTGGTTAAGGTATAGATCAATAATCAAATTTAATTCAGACGCAATTTTTCAAACTCAAATAAGTTTGAACAATAATTTGTTCTAATTGACTTATCAATTAGAGGCCTACTCAGAAGTCAATATGAGAGTTGGAATGGGGTAAATTCCATTTTCAGCTATATCACTTGAAACAGTGGTGAAGATTAATAGAGTTAATTACACTTAACTCCTCTCCCAAAATTTTCAAAATTATACTTTCATCCCCTTCAATAATTCTTCGTTTACAATTATACCCCTCCACTAGAATTTGGTCAGAAAATACAAAAAAATATACCTAAACTTTTAATTTTACCCATCATTCATCAGTACATAATTTATTGACAACTTTGTAGATTTATAAAATAATTTAACTATATTGTTTATAACATAGAGATACTTTTTCTTCTAATTCTGTGCCGAAACTCAATTTTAACTAAGTAAGAATCAAATGGGCCACAAGTACAAACTAGTGGAGGAACCAAAAGAATGAATTTCTTCAATTTTTATTAAGGTAGTCTTAGAGCGCGAGGGCCAGTAGCTACAAAAAAGAATGATGAACCCTACTACACCAAGGGGAAGCAGCAGACATAACATTGAATGAGCCCTTGATGGGGAATTTACCCCCATGCAACGTCTCTCACAAAATCAATCAAATATACATCTTAGGAGGCACTAACCTACACAAATCTACTTTCTGCGTGTGCGGACGAGAGAGGTTCTCCTGCCAAAGACGGAAAAACACCCCAGCCCGAGAACCCACAAAAAGGTGTCGCCGTGCAAGCCCGCCTCAATTTGAGGCCCTTGCACAAAGAATGTGATGAGATGGCTTTAAAATCTAATTGTTGGTTAATCTTTGTCGCTGCTCCCGGAACAGAAATCATTTTAACTTTTCCCCTGTTGTTAGATTTTCCCCATTAAAGCGAATGTCGTTAGCAACAGTCAGTCAGGTGGACGAAGAAGCTCTCCTCCGTTTCTGTTATATGCCTATTTCAGTTCAATTTTCCGTCATTCCCTAAAACCGATGGTCCTCTGACTTTGAGGCGCTTGGGCCCAATCTCTAACGGGGGAGGTTCCCTCATTGTTCTCCCCAACTCATGCTGGTGTCTCTGGTCTCTGTGCACTTCTCCATGTTTGCTCAACACTTCTTCATTTGGGGTTTTCTTAAACTTAATGGAGATAGGAATACCACTTCCCCTGGATGATCTGTCCCTTGAGCCACCAAGGGGAACTTCTCTGGATTCAGTAGAATTTGAACTAGAATTACGGTTTGGATCATCAGTAGTCGAACACCATTCATGTGGTTGATGCTTCTTGAGTCGCTTAAAACTCTGGAAAGAGAAAAGTCCTGAGTTAACATCCATGTCAAGTAAGAGATGGAGATGCTCCACAAAATAGCAAGTAAATTGGCTTTAGTGATGTTGTAGAGAATTGAGGTCGAAACACGAAAATAAAACCTTACCAGATTTCCAGAAGATGCAAATAATTGCACATATAGCATAAGCTAAAACATAATACTTGAATGGCAAAGCAGAAATCTGATAACGTACCACAAAGTTCTGTAGAGCATGGTCGTACATGAAATTAGACCTTAGATATAGTAAAACCTCCCCAAAATCCGAAAGAAACACACAAACAAAATGTGCCTATCATTCTTGTTCTGTGAAGTCTCCAGTTTCTACTTATCATAAATACCAGCATACTAGGTTCAATTGAATTACAGATATTATCATCAGTTTTTCCTTTTTCTTTTCTTTCATTCTCATGCGCAAATAGCTTAGGAAATCAGAAATCATTCAGGCAGACAAAAGCACAGAGTCAGCAGAGTTGCATGTCTATCCAAACTAGAAATCTAAACAACAATAATTGGGTATAAATGATTGAAAGATTAAATCTCCGTCTCAGTAGTTACAAAATCATAATTTAAGTGGAAAAGATTTTTCTACTGCTTGTAACATCACTATATCTGTGCAAGATATTTTGACAGAAAAAAACAAGTTACTAAAATTTAAGTATACTTCTTTACAGTCTAGCTTTTTCTAACGAAAAGGGTCATTTCCCTATATTTTTTCTTTTTTGTTGGAGGGAACAGCCTAATCTTTATCCACTGAATCACTATATCACATAAACATGTCAGGACACAGTTTGGTGAATAGAATTTTCTCTCCCAGATTGAGATCATAATAAAGCCATGATAAATGCCGCTGCTAAACAACCAACATAAAACATGAAATCTGTACCTGTTGTTCAGCATTAACAGACACAGAACTCTGTGCAATTTTCTGTTCCACTTTGGAAGAAGATCTTCGTTTGACACGGAATATTTCTGAATCAGAATCATCACTTTCTTCATTTATGGTACTTCTAGCATCTCCACTCTGACCAATTTTGTTTAGGGAACTAACACATTCCCTCTTAGAGAATTGTGAAACTTCACAGGTATTCCTGACATATTGACGAGAAGACTTGGTAGACATATAATTCCTTGAGTTGGAGTCCACATGCCCCTGTAGTCCAGGAATATGTAAAACATGTAAATTGAACTTTTGCCTACTATCATTGTTCTTTGCCATTATGCTTCTACAGAAGAATAGTAATCAAGGAGCCATTAGAGAATAAAATGAATCTTACATTAACATTTGTGTGAGGACTTTCGGTTGACATCAGTGGCAGTAAACCTAATACAGAATCATCAGAAGTTTCAGTTTTAACACCTCCACTGCCATCGCACATGGGAGGACTAGTTGCTCGATGATTTAACTGATCCTGGGTTAGGAGAATTTCCTTGTTTAACCCAAAAGGAATCTTGCAGTAAGGAATATAACCATCATTTTCAGCTCCTGAGAATATGCTTGATAGAAGTAGAAAGTCGTCGCTATTTCTACAGTGCTGTTCAACCTCATGTAATATATTCTCCTCCTGCTCAAACTGCCTTGCTGCTGCTTCCAGATCCAAGATATCTTCCCTCACAGACAGTGTTACAGTTCCTCCACAAGTCAAATCAAGTGTTTTTATATCTGATATCGAGACCAAAAGGACTAACATTAATGAAAAAGATGTAGAAATAAATTCTAGTACCCAAAAGAGTAAAAGAAACAGAAACATGAAGAGACAATTGAAAAATAATATTAATTCTGTTATACCATGGCGAAGGCACAAAGGATGCAAGTAACACTGGCAATTCAGATATGCTGCATAGCAATCACGTTTGCAAAGGCTGCAAAGAATTGTTCCATGGGAAAAAGACGAAACGCCAGTGCATTCATCCAATTTCATCAGACACCACCTAGCACGATGGTGAAATCGGATTAAATTTACAAAAGAAACCTTGATGCTGTTTTGACATATCAAATCTGCATCAGAATAATCTGGGTCTTCAAGCTCCAGACTTGAACAAAGTAGCATTGCCTCTTTGCACAAGAGCTCCTCTTGAGGAAGGAGAGGCATCCTGTTAAGCAGAGCATACCGCCGACTAGCAATTGATCCCAAGGGAAACCAATCACCAATGGCGAAGTTAACAGCTTCACCACAATTAAAACCTGAAAGATACAAGATTAAAACTATGTTGTAGATTATTAAGGCAAAAGGAGGCACAAGACCACCAGGATAAAATATTATAAAATTAATACCAGGAAACAGAAAAACTGAGAAATCAACCTACAGGAGTGACTTTATCACATACCGTGACTGAACCCAGCATGATAAGCCCTTGGGAAAGTTATTACATATTCCCCGGGCTTCTGTACAGCTCTGTAAACAGGAACATCATGTTCTAACAATATATTTGGTGGAAACAAAGTTGTCTTCCCCAAAAGGACATCAAAAGCTCCATCCTCTCCATCAGCTGATAAAATATCACAATTATAAACATGCTCCCGCACCACCTTTTCAAAATGGAGAGCTGCATGACCAGGAATCCCGTACCAAGTTTTTGCTGCCCCACAGTGATGGTAATTGATGCTGCACATGAATGTCGACCAGCGAATTAGTTACTTACATAATAAACATGAATGCAAAAACGCAACTC
>NC_026146.1:6744225-6775442 GCF_000512975.1 Sesamum indicum | reverse complement strand
TAATGATCTTCCACATGCCAAGCAAACATGCTAAACAGCATTCCTATGTAAAGCATTGGTTCAGTGACCCCCTGGAATGAGACCAAATATTAATCTTTACAGCAATTGAGACGGAATCCAAAAGTATCCGAAAAAGGAAATAATTCATTACCGGGATTGATGTTTCTAGAAGCCGCAAGATAGATTTGGGCAACCGAGAAAGTTTCTGAAATCAAATAAATAAGGAAAGAAAGAGTTACTGCTCCATACCAAATAAAAGTTACAAAAAGGATTCTGAAACAGTACGCAAAGTAACTAAAACGACCTAATGAGAAAAGAGTATCGTATGAAGTTCTGTAAATTAAAAGAGAAAGGCCATATACAAGGATCAATGATCATTAGTAGAGTGAGCTTGGAAGAGAATCACTATCAGGGGCACTCTCAAGTTCATGGCTCTCAAAACTTAAAGACCATATGAGAAAAGCAACTGGAAAAATGTGGAAGGCGTGAGTTTATCTCCAAGATAAAGAGCGTCCAGCATAACAAGAGGCAAATTTATGAAACAACAAAATGCAACTCTGGGTTCTGTGGACAGCAAATTTATGAAATCAGAAAGGGAAAAAAAATACAAATTTACATTTTCATCATCCTCTTCATCTTAGAAGCACTAAATATCCACTGTCAAAGTTAATCACAACATTCCATAAATAATAAATAAGTGAAACTTTTGTTATGAAATCAACACCTTCAAATTCCATCTGCTATTTCCAAGCGGGTCACCAGGAGAAGATGAAAATGCACTACCATCGACATCACATGCATATTCAACACTTTCAGTCTTTCCACATGCTATTTCATTCCAAAATTCTTTTTCCATGAATGTAGCAGGAAGGCATCCAGCACTATAATATCTACGAGCAAAAATCTTGTTCGCCATTTTCTCGAAATCACGAAATGTATAGTTTCTGAAAAACCACACGTATGTTCAAAGCCTGAAAAATTAACTTAATAAGAGTGTAATATCTCAAACATGAGCAAGAAACGCTCACCTCCCACTCATGAAAAAGGTGACCTTGTCATCATTATCCCATTCAGCCAAACGAAGCGGTTGCACCCTAGTTGTAAATTTGAAACCAACTTTCTCTTTCATAAGTACTACACCAGCAGGAACAGTAGCACTCACGGGAGATACAATCTTGCAGATGCCTGAAGATTGAAGCACAATTCAGGAGTTGTTACTTCAATCTAAGGAAACTATTACTAGAATGTACAAGGAAATTTACGAAGGTGCATGTGAGAATGAGGAGTAAACTATGGTTCTAGAGCAAGCAACATACCCAAGTGAAATTCAAAACGGCATGAAATGGAATCATGAAAAACCATCCATATATTAGAAGAGAAATGATATCAGGAATGAGGGTCCAACAGGGCAACCCTTATAAATATCTTAGTGAACATACCATATTTCGAGGCTTCTGGAGCTATCTTTTGCAGATAAACTAAAGGATCCTGGAATTCCTCTATTGTTGGATTGTAAACTGGACACTCGGGAATTTTATCAGTCCATTCAAGGTCAGATGTGTCAAATTTTGCCACTTTGCGCTTGGAAAATACATCTTTATCATTTGAACTGCTGCCAATTTTTGAGTATGTATGGGAATTACAATATAACCCCACATCACATGGACCAGAGGCTCTTAAAGCATCTCCACCACTCCTACGCATCATCATACTCACACCAGTGGAATCATTTGCCCTTTCTGTTTTCATCTGCTGTAGCCGTTTACGCTTTAAGAACTCTAGTTTAGCTTCCCTCGACATATAAACCCTTCCTTCCACCTGCAGAAAACCATAAGCAATAAGGACAAATATAGGAAACCTACTCTGAACTTTTGACATGCAAAAACTTGAGACATCCAACATTTCCATATTATTTAACCTTCCTTTCAATCACTTCTTGTTCCTTTGTCTCTGTTGGCTTATAATCACTCAAAAACAATTCGCTGTCTAAAGTTGATGGCTAAAAGAGAATTAATATGTCCATAATCATGTCAATGCTGCAAGGTTCTGAGCAACTCATTACACAAAGGTTTTCAAACAACGTATCTACCCAGGGCTTCATGGGTAGCATGCCAAAAAGAACAAGAATGTAAAACCACTAAGAGACTACCAACAACCTTCAGATAATACAGAAAGACCATCATATTAACTCTAAGCTAACTCAAAGCTCATCTACGAACGAGAACCAACAGCTCCCCAAATCATTAACAACATTGCCACAATATGTTTGGTTTTGTTTCTCAAAACAGTTTCCGTCCCCCAATAATAACCAATCATATTCCCCATTTTTAAAGTTCTTTTCCCCCAGATTATTATATGAAAAGACTCATCACCATACATACATACATATATATTTCAAATAATAAACAAACGTATACAGCAGAAAATGTGCACCACTAAATAGACAAAAACTTGAATGAGAAGACCTCTAGAACAAAAATTTCTCTTCCCAAGAAACAAATTGAGATATGATTTCCATTCCCTAATACCTTTCGGCCTTTCCTGAATACTCATTTCCCAAAATCATTTTGCAAAAGTCTCAAAAAGATCCAAACAATGTCATATTTTCAGAAACCACCAGAACTGACCAAACAGTCAATGAAAACATTCTCATGATCACCTAATTTACAAAAAATCCCAAATTTTCCAAAGTTAAGCACAGAAAGCAAAAGGCAGTAAAAAAAACATACCAACTCCGGACTCCATATGTATTTAAAGGGAAAAAAATTATTACCATTTAGTATGGACTAAAAAATATTTAAAGTTATCCATCTAAATATTTAGAGGCCACAGGGGACGGAAAAAAAAAAAAGGAGGGGGGAGGGCAAGAAACCAGCATGGGGAATCAAGAAGAAAAGAAAGACTACATCCAAGCTCTCAATAACATTATTAACAGCCAAAACAAATCGAGTGTATGAACAAATACCACACAAAAAATATCCGAAAATACAACAAACAGACCACTTAGATAACAGCTGTTGTGGGAATTTGATCAATCAGGAGCATTATCATAAGAATGCTCAAATCTAAACAATAAAAAACGGAACCACACAGAACACCAGAATCTACATTCAGCACAGAAACTCAGAAAAGAAGAAGAAAAGAAAGAAAAATAAGTAAACTTACGCTACAAACAAACTAATACACACGCGTACCATTTCATTCCGGGACACTTCACCTTCAGCCTCCGCCTTCTCCAACTTCTCACCGGAGAAAGACACACAATAAAATCCTCAAAAACCCGCTAGAAATGCCCTAGACCACGATCCAGGGCCCAAAGCACCACAAAAGCTCTACCACACCTTCCACATTCTCACAAAACCTCCATGGACTGGTCAAACTCAGAGATCGGAACGCTTCCACCCACCGAGTCACACAGCCAACGAAACAGATGACGGCGTCCTATAGGCACAGAAAGAGCGTCAAATTCTCCGGAAGCACTGTTCGCCGGCGAACCCGCGACTCTCCGGCGGGATGTAGAGACAAGTACAACCGCGTTTTGTATGTATAGAGAGAGAGAAAAGAGTGAGAGAGTTTTTAGAGAGAGAAAGAGAGGGGAAGGAACAGTAGATGGAATCCTAACAAAAGTGGGTTTGGGAAACCGAAAAAGGGAAAAGGAGAGGATAATTTATAGTTTCTATTTATACTATCCGAAAAATAAAAAAAGAGAAAAAGAAATTCCTAATTAAAATTATTGCCTTTTAATTTAATTACAGAGAAATAATGTATCAATTAACTATTTATTATTCTTTTTTAATTAATATTAACAATAATAATAAATAAATAAAAAGGTAAAAAAGAACAAAAGAATTGGTGGTTGTTAAGTTGGTTCAACGAAACCCCTGCCGGCTTGGAACCGCGGTTTTGACACTACCTGATATCTCTTTTTTACCCCTGAACGGGGATTGTATTTACAGGGTGTCACACTTCTGTTTGCCAGAGGAATATGCTTTTCTTTTGGGTACAGTACAGTGAGGAGCAGGGGAGAAGCGTGTGGGCGCGGTTGTTTTGCCGTTGCTTTCAGTCTGTTATTTCGGATTCACGGTGAGGAAATGAGGCCACGAGCTGGAACTGTAATGTGGATTGAAGTGTACGCATTTGACACGTATGTGCACCTTTTTTGACCTAACCTCTATTATGTTTGGTTGCTTCACCTTCTTGAAATGATGGTTTTGCCCCTCTTCCTTGTATTTATGATTTTATTATTATTAAATTTTTTTCCCACACCTTTTCTAAAATTTTAAGAGGAAAAAAAATTCAAATTATTTTAAAATATTATTTTTTTGTTGTAATGTTGGTTAGTTGGACTGAATGCAATACACCTTCTATAAAAATAGAAAAAAATACAAGCAATCTTTTTGTGATATTACAAACAACTTATTATAAATTAAATAAATCTTTTTTTATTAAATTATCTCCATACGTCTCTACGCATTAATGCTCGCAAAAAGATATACATTCACAGTTATAAGGATAGTTTAGTTTGAAAAAAATTATTTTACCTGCAATAAGTCAATAATCAGTCAATATATGATAAATATTAATTTTTATTTAGTTTTTTTTTTGTTAATATCGACAAATTTGGTGAATTTTGACTAACGAGTAGATTTATTTGTTTAACGAAAACAAACTTCAAGAGTATTAGATATAATTTTTTAAATTATAAAAAAAATATGTTTGATTATACTAAATATTAGGAGATGAGAATGTAAATTTCCCATAAATTGATTAACTTTTCATTTGTATTTAATAGTTTTTAAAAAATATAAGCAACAAAATTTGAAAAAAGGAGCGGGTAGTTCCGTCTCTTCACAATTCATCCCAGCGCACTGACGCAGGCCCTCAGACGAGCGGAAACGTGGAGGAAAGAAGGGGGGGCGCCGACCGGGCGACACGTGGACCAATAGAAGTGCTGAATGCCCACGTGGCGGGGATATAGCGGGAGCCGCATACTGTGGGCGTGTTCCCGCGGCTAATTGCCAGTATGGAAATAGCTGGAGGGGTGCGATTGCAGAGAATCCCGTTCCCCCCAGCCTACGTGGTGGGCCCCACATGGGCTCCCCCCCCCCTCACCCAATCCCGTGATACAATAAATTGAAGGTTCTAGAGTAGTAGCATCTCTATCTCTCTCTCTCTCTCTCTCTCTCATAAAGAAGATTCTCATTTCATTCAAATTTTTTTTTTAATTTCTATATTTTATATATATATTAATATTATTATTTAAAAGTAATGTTTTTAAAAATCACTCTATATAATTTAATTAAAAAAATATAATTTTGATAATAATTACTTTAAGAAATAAAATATTGTTCACTAAAAAACAATGAAGTGTCAGTAGTAAAATATCAAGTGACAATTATAATATTATCATTAATTATATATATTAAGTGCTGAGAATTTTTATTATTTCTATAATAATGAGTCTAATAGTTTTAACAGCGACAACTATTTCATAAAAAAATTTGTCACCGACAAAAGATACTGATGAAAAAGCTGCGTTTTAAAATAGTTATTAAAAATAATACACATGTAGTTACGATTTATTGACAAATATTAGTTTGTGTCAGTATAAACGTATTACTACTTATCTATAACTTTATGCATAATTATTGTCGTTTAGCAATCTTCCTGAGAAGGAAGAACAAATTGTTAGGCTCGTTAAAAAGTTTTCGAACAAAATCATCCGGTGCTTAAATCAATTGAGATTAGATCGAATGGAAAATGCTTTGCTTAAAGAAAATAATGCATTGTGGCCAAAAACGTTGTGGGGTATTCACACGGTTAAATCTCTGAATCTGTACGGATCCACATGGCATGATCATGGCCTTCCAAATATATGATGATCAATGGCTATGATGGGGTCTACGGATCGACATCGATTTGGATCCTACCTGACCTAAGTAAAAAGCACCCGTATCTCTGCCATGTAAAGATGTTTTGCACTTATTGGTCAGGAGTTTTTTGGTCCTTTCACTATAATTGCCGACATATCCAAATATATATTATAGCAAGATCAAAAATTCTTGTCACATAATATACGTTGGGAGATAACTTTAAGACTGCTATTTAATATTTTATCACTAACATTATATTTTGATGATGAAATATTCAATAATTATTTTATGAGAAATTAAACATGACTGAAAATCTAATTAATATTAGGAAAAAAATTAAATGAAAGGTGAATATTTTATAAAATTTATAATAATTGTTAATAAAATAATAAGTTGGTATAAGTTCTTTTTATAAAAAAACTTATTTATTTAGATAATCAATAGTAATGCATCACTTGCATTTCACAAAGAATTACACGTGATTACATAGTGTGATCAGTAGGTGGGTATGACGTGTTACAGTATAGTTTCTTTTTTTTTTAATTTTTTTTTAATAATATATCGATTTAACTAATCAATCAATATAATTAAATTTAATATATAAATTATATCAATTCAACATATAAATAAGAATTAAAAAAATTATAATAACTCACATAAAATGAGATAAATACCCACACATTCGATGAAACTCGAACCCATTAGCTCGTAAGGTCAACCACTAAACTAAGATATTATTGGAGCGCTACAATAAAATTGAGATTTCAAAATTCCGCGCTCGTCTTAATTTTGATTTTTATCTATATATTCATTGGATTTTTTTTAATTATTTTTATAAAAGTAATTAATTATCGTTGCTTGCTAGAGTTTCCTCTTAATAATTTATATTCTTCTTAATAATTATTTAATTCTTATTTAATCCTTTTTGTTAATATTTGGTATACCCTGTCTTGATTTTATTTTTTATTAACTTATTTTTAATCTTTAAATCAAAATATCAATTAATCCATAAGAAAATGTATGTATATTATTTTTTTATAATTGAAAAGCACTATTTTGGTATTCTAGAATCTTTTGGTTCGTGGTTTTTATTTAATCAGTTAAAATATATTTTTTAAAAAAATAAGTAATTAATTTTTAAAATTTTAAATTAATTAATACAGACAATTAAGAAAGACAACGAGGTGGTTTAAGACAGACCCGAAAGTCACCCTCCTTCATTTTTCCAATACCTAAAACCCGCCCGTCTCAAACTCGCACCTGATCCATACCCAGTGGGTCTTATTCGCGACGCTCGATTCTTTTTTTAAATTTTAACTTATCAATATAATTTTCTATAAAAAAGTCAAAATCATTGTTTATAAATACTTATAAGTTATTATTATGTTAAAAATTTAATTTATTTCACAAATATATGTAGTAAATAATAAATAAGAATCTTAAATATTTTTATAAATATTATTTTTTACTTGAACTTGTCCCCGTTCAGACTAGGTCCCAGCTAGGTCCTATTCTACCCGTCTCATTTGTAATTTTTGTACGTAATTGAGCGTATCACACAGACTAGTATATATAATTTACTATAAAGCAATATATTTAATTTGTTATCTGCTAAAATTTTGAAATAATTGTGGTATCCATAATTATGTTTTTATTTATTTATTATAGAGCATTATATTTAATTTATTATATCCTAAAATTTTGAAATAGCTGTGGTACCCATAATTATATATTTTTACTATTTTATTACAAAGAAGTATAATTAATTTTTTATATCCTAAAATTTTGATATAACTATGGTACACATAATTATATCTTTTTATTGATTAATAATATCCATACAATTTATACTTATTTTATGGTAAATTACAGTTATTTCTCCTAAAGTTTGACATAATTATAATTATTTTTTTTATTATTTTAAAAATAAAAATACCCCCCTCAAATGAAAAATAATTGTGCAGCCCCTAGACGGTAAAATGGACGTTACTACTTTACCATTGCTATTTTTAGAAAAAAATTGAAAAATTTAAGAAAATTCTGAGGCTGTGTAAAATAAATTATCTACAGGAAATATTAGTCCATAAAATTTTTTTTAACAAAATAAAATTATAATATACAATTTAAAAGAACATTTTGATCAATTTATCGTAAAAATTGAATGGAACATAATATAGATTGACGAAAGTAGTTTGCTGTTAGACAAATATTAAAAAGTTAGAAGATATATAATTTTCAAAATAATATTTATAATTATATTTATATTTAATATTTAAGAAGAAGAAGAAAAATAATTTGGAAGGTGAGAATTAAAGTGGGAAAGGTTTGTCCGAATTTGGGTCTACGTGGAGGGGAGCATTAGTTGGGGGAGGGAGAAGGAAAGGATAGGGGGGAAGTTTCTGGTTAGGCGGTGGTTGGCCTAATCATTAGTTTTCAACAGTCGGCGGAACAAGTACAAACTCTTCGGCGCCTCGGCTTCCTATTTCTACTTCTACCCTTCAGGAGTGGGGTCCGTTTCTTGTTATTCGGCTCCGCTCCCGGCTTTCTGGCTCGGCTCTAACTTTCTTTAAAAAATATTTGACTTTCTATTAAATGACTTTAGGTACTTATATGTCTATGTCTATATCTATATATCTATATGTCTCACGACTTGAGCAATTATTTTTTATTTTATTTAATTAAAGTTTGTATAAATTAATTATATAAAATTAATTTTTAACAATATATTAAAGTCCAAAAAATCATAATATTAAAATATATCTATATATTTGACTTTCTTAATATATGGAGCGGATTGAAACCAATCATCTTGAGACGGTTGAGGCATGTAATAATTTTGAGGCGGTTGAGGACGTAATAATCCTGATGTGTATATACTGTAGAAGGACCAACTATATCCACCCCAACATCATGACGTTCAACTGAACTAGTAGACATTCGACTAGAACTTCTTCTTTGTCTGTGGGATGTTGTGGGAGCATCATCGATGGAGAAGCAATTTGTTGTGGTAGATGGATTATGTCTTTCTTGATAATATGTAACCCGTGTGGAGAAGTATGCAAAATTTTATAGGGTGATAATTTGCTCATTTGTAATATCACATGAAGGTAAATTGTATTAAACCCGTCAATTTACTAAAGAAAACAATATAATTATAATATAGGAAAAAAAAACGTATTGAAAATTACCAAAAAAAAAAAAAAGTTTATCAAAATACATAGATATACATAAAAACCTATGGAGTTCTTGAATTCAAACTTAAAGTTCTGTCCATATTAATTAATTCAAAAAGGTGGGCTTCACTTTGAATGTTGACTAGAGAAAGAAATTGCAAGTAAAAGTAGATGAACATGATAGACTTTTTTTTTTATTTTTTAAATAAAATTTCCCCATTTATTTATCTAATTTTTCACATGGGGAAAATTATTGAAAAGGATGTTTTGAAAATCTGAAAAGAATAAAAATGGTGAGTGTTGTGGGCAAATGATTAGTGGAGAAACATCAAACATTAATGAGGCATGTGTGTTTGACTTGTTCTACACCAAGAAATTTCCAAGAAGAATATAAACTCCAAAGTGGAAAAATCCAACATACATACATACATACATGTGCAAGTTGGCAATTATGTATACATATATATTTAATTTTTTTTCTATTATTTGTATTCACAACTTAATTATTGGTATAGTGTGGTGATTTGGATAATTAATGAGGTCAATGAGACATGTTCCCTATGCAACCTTCACTATCTCATTAATGACCCCTACCCCATTGAAATTGTTATTTATTTTTATTAAAATAACATTAATCACCATCTTGTGTTCAATGATTTAATAATAAGAAGAAGAAATAATTACATTCCGATCATTTTATGTAATCGCATATAGATCTCTTGTGATTCGAGTAATTACATATACGTATATAGTACCTTTGAGGTTTGCTTTCGTCTAATAACTAAGTTCCATTCGTTAGTCAAAATTCACATAATTTGTTAATATTAATAAAAAAAATAAAAGAACATCTATATTTACGCCCTAATTGACTTATTATTGACTTATTGCAGGTTAGGTAAGTTTTTCTGTGGCCAAATTACCCTCATACGTCTTCATGCGTTAATGCATTTGAGGAGGTATATCTTTACCGTTATAAAGGTAGTTTAATCCGAAAAAAATATTGAGCTTGCAATAAGTCAGTTATAAGTCAATCGAGTATTAATTTTATTTAGTTTTTTAATTAATAAATTCAATTAATTTTGACTGATGAGGGGACTTATTTGTTAGAAGGAAGCAAATATCACTGGTGCTAGATGTAGTTTTTCAAACTATAGAGAGTCTACGTGTAATTACACCAAATTTCAGGGGAGGAGAGTGTAATTTTTTCCTAATAATAATAATAATAATAACTTATCTGAATTAACATCTCATCAAACATGTGGATATTTTATTTTATTTGTAGAAGTTTAATTTGTCACTTCATCTTATTTGTGGCATGTAGTGAGAGCTACTGAATTATATTTGGATGTAATGATGTAAAATTGTGTGACATTAAATGCATGCAATTTTGGGTTATGGAAAAATTATTGCGCGCAAAAAAGTTCAAAATAACTTTGAGTTATTTACAAAAATATCATAGTCGAACGACACATATCCTTGGTAGTTTTGAAATTAATGACTTATTCATTCCACGAATAACCATTTTTTTTTAAAATAAATGTTCTATCAATAATCTTTTATAAATCTAGCTACATTTAGTTATTTTTTTTTTATCCGTATATTAAAATTTTAATTACGTATACGCATCAAATATTTAGATCGCCAGTAAACCGTAATTTTGTGTATAAAATTTTTGGTTGTGTATGGGGAGCTACGTTGTAGATCCTATCCATTATTTAATGCACATCTCATTTACAAAAAAGTGGAGAGTGAAGGTGTAGAGTCTACACTCTATACATTCTTTTCAAAGTATTAATACAAATTAGAGGCCATTGTCAAACTCTTGCCTTAGGATTCATAATAAACACATGAGATCACAAAAAGCAACATAGCCAAGTATATATGCATGGTTGGGGGACCAACCAATCTCTTCTATTGCTCAAAGTGAGCCACCAAATAGGAAAAATATATAGATGAGATGCATTGGAGCAAAGAAGTTAGTACACTACATCTTGGAAGAATTGTGGTGGGACTATTGGGACATAATAGTAATTACCAAAAATTTTGAGTTGATTTCAGTAATTGTCTTAATAATTATATACTGATGAAATCATCAATCGTTGGTTTTTATCTATGTCCGGATCGGAATAATCATTCTGCCGTTACTGTGTGTCTTAACAATAATGTATTTTTTATGATGGCTTCAAGATGGGAGGGGGACCTGGAAAATCCCGTAAAGTTTTTTTTGGTGTTTTTGGGAAAAATATGTATTTGATGATGGCTTCATCTGTCGGTTTTGGCTCCCATCGTGCTCGAAATGACCATTCTGACCTTATTGTATTAGTTAATGTGTCTCGACAGCAATATATTTGATGATGTCATCAACTATCAGTTTACGCCATCGATTCAATTAAAATGACCGTTTTACCCTTATTGTTATCAGTTACTACATGTCTCAACAACAATACGTTTGATAATGTCATGAGAAAAACTATCAATTTCTACCCTATTTTGATCGAAAACTCTTGCTGTATTAGTTGCTGTGTATGCCTGAACAACAATATCAGTTTTTACTCTCGACTCGTTCGGAATGGCCATTCTGCCCTAATCATATATATTAATTAGTTACTACAGATCTCAATAAAAATCACATCTGATCGATGCTACCATTAATTATCGATTTCGATTAAAATGACCATTCTACCCTTATAGTATTAGTGATTATAACCAACTCCTCTATGTTTAAAAGAAAAAGGGAAAACAAAACAAAAAGGGGGCAAGTCTCTTAGCTTTAAAGAATAATAAAGAGATCCATTATTTAGTTACATGAATGAAAGGTGGCCAACTACATAGACAAGCAAAAGACTCTTTTATTGCCTAACTTCATGGACATTGATGTCACGTTCTAAGTGGCTGATTCTTGAAGGAATCTTAATGAATGTGAGGCCACACATCAACCAAATCCCATTTAACTATTCAATCATGCTCCACTCTTATCTTTAACTCTCATACCTACTCTACCCCTTTACAATTTAAAAACCACAACTTTCTCTCTCTTCTTCACTCTCTCTCTCTCTATTTATATATGAAAAAATGCAAGCAACCTCCTTGTAATATTGCAAATGAGCAAATTACACTATTATAAAAAAAAATAAATAGTGATTTACCTTCCTATATTTTTTAACATATAACAATTTACCCTCCTTGATTCTTAAAATGAAGCAATTTACCTCCTTATAAAGGGAGGTAAATTGCTTTATTTTAAAAAGTATAAGGGATAAATTGCTATATTTTTCATAGGAGGGTAAGGTGCTCATTTTCAATATCATAATGGGTAAACTGATATTCACCCAGTGTGTGTGTTTTTGATAGATTGGATAAAGAAAAATATCCAATTGCAAGTACTTGGACACAATGCAAATTCTTGCCAAAAGAATCTCAATATCTCTCTCTCTCTTTCTTCCCTACGGGTGACCAATAATAATAATTAACCATTTAGACTAACAAAAACTTAGAAAGCTACAATGAGAAAAATAAGGTATTGATGAAGTAGGTGAGACCACAACATAATTGCACAAAGTGTTGGACAAGTCTTCATCACATTTGACTTGTCTCAAGGAATACAACAACATTTTGTTTGGATGGTTGATGAGATCTTCCATGTCCTTACTATCTATGTATTTTTTAAAAAAATAGGTTTTTTTTAATAACTAAATGAGGCTAATTAATCAAATGGAAACATTGAGGGTTCCAAAAAGTTTAAGTTTTTATGTAATGTGGTTCGGTGTGCGGATGATGTAATTGTTACATAATTGTTCTGGTCGGAGAAACGAAAAAACAAGAATTAATGTTTTTTCGAAGATTATGTATGAAGATGGTCTTTTTCAGTTTTGGTCGAAGTTTGATTTTTGAATATATTTTTCGATATCTGTATAGTTATATTATTTATTAAGGGATTTCTAGAATAACTAGTTATAGGATGTTCGGCTAAATTTATTGAAAATATTTTATAAGCTCATACATCTTATAAGATGTTTTTCAATTTATTAGACGTCACATCTTATTTTTAAAAATAAGTTCATGAAATGTTTGGCTAAAATAAGATTATAGAGCTTATAAGACTTTGGTAATGATAAATTTGAAAGAATATATTAATATCTTATAAATAAATTAGCAACTTCTTATTTTTTCTTAAAAAAGATTTTATAAGCTCCCAACATCTTATTTTTAGAGCTTATAAGATTTTTTTTTTCTAAAAATTTACCAAATATTTTATTATATTTTATAAGCTCACCCAAATACCCTCTTAGTTGAAACAATATATGTTGACTAAAATGCCCTTAAATAAGTTAGTTTTTTTCAAAAAATAATAATATAAATTGGATTTATCAAGGAACTTTTATTTGGGCACATTTAAATTTAATTTATTTTATAAATTTTGATTAGTTATTCATTTAAATCTTTATTCTCTTTTGTTTAATTAAATAAACATTAAAATAATTTAGTTTATGCACTCGCTAGTTTTTATTCTATTTCTGAAAGAAATACGTGGTTTTAGCTAGTCTAAGAATAGGTTAGGCAAAGATACTTGTACGTTATACTCCAACATTTATGGCTGAATAATAAATCAAACTATTCGACACTCGATTGAAATCGATCGACAAAAATTCGATTTGCTAAGCTTAACAAATCAAACCTGGACAAAATTTTTTGTTCGATAAACTTTCAAATTCGATTAGTGCAAAATAATGACATATAATCGTTCGAACTCGGCTCATATCTGATCCAATTAAAGCTCGTTTGAACTCAACTGATAGCCAGATCAGATTGAAACGCAATTCTTGAAACTCGATGACAGTTCAAATAATAGTGCGTTGGATTCAACTAAAATCATTCACAACTCTCCCAGCTAGATGAAAAATTGAAAGATAACTTCCATAATAAAGTTGGTAAATTGCAAGAGAAGTTTCCTTATATACCTTTTTACCCACAAATAGTCACCAACCCTTTAGGTACTACTTATACACATAGCAATCATCAAGACCCCCCAACCATACAATTATCTTTCAGTTATTTAGCCTTTTACATTACCCTTTTTCCCTTACTAGAAAAATAATGTTCTTCAAGTAAAATGTGTGTCTTCTATCACATGTTCATAAATAGGGAAAATGACTTCATATCAATAGAGCTTAAAAGTGAATTAATATTTAAGGGTTTTTTTGGCAAATGGGACTTTTAATATTCTTATATATTTATTAGAGCTTTCGGTACGAAAAGATAGATTATTCCATACGTCATGAATAAATACGACCTGAAAATGATGACAAATCAATACTATCTAAAATTATTGTAAAGATTTAAATTTTAACCGTGATTATTTAATATCTGTCATGCTTTTAACTAAAGCCAAAAAAATTGTGTTATAACTAATATTCTGATCTCGCTTGCAGAAACGGCTAATTAATCATAACTTGATAATTCGTTTCAGGACCAATTTTCTCAAAAAGTACACCTAAAATTGGTTATTATGCACACTACAAGATATACAACATCCAATCATGGGTAATTGTCATTGATCAATAATAAATATCTGTAGCAAATAGTCATTACTACGGCCACACAATGGTTGTTGACCGTGATTTTTGCAAGGGTGGATAAAACATTTGTCATAGCTTTTGCTTTTTTTTTTTTTTTTTTTTTTTTCATGGCTCTAAGCTGTGGCAAATAATTTTTTTACGGTGGAAAAAATGAGTTTTTTCATCAATTTTATTTAACCGTGGTTACCAATAATTATTTACCATTATATTTAGCCATTACAACTAATACCGTAGCCAATAGTAATTTTATTTTTCTGATGACAATGAATTTACTAGAAAAATATTATATGACAATTTTAAAATTGTCCTTAAAAATATGTATTTAGTTACTGACTATTGTTTTGATCTTATCGTCCTGTGCATCTATAGTATAATATTGTAGGGACAAAATAATTAAAAAATCTGGTCAATTTTAATATTTGTAATTAATGATAATTTTAATTTTTATCGCTAATATTATTTAAGTAGCGATTTTTGAGCAAGTAGGCCAAATCCACTCTAGGGGGAGCTCAAGCCATATAATTCAAATGGGAAAAATGCAAGCAACTCTCTTGTGATATCGTAAATGAGGAAATTACTCCCTTATGAAAAAATAAATAGCAATTTATCTCCCTATACTTTTTAAAATATAACAATTTATCCCCTTATGATTTTTTAAATGAAGCAAGTTACCTCCTGTATAAGGAGATAAATTGTTTCATTTTAAAAAGTATAAGAGATAAATTTCTATATTTTTTTCATAGGGGGATAATGTGTTCATTTTCAATATCATAGGGGGTAAATTGCTATTGGCCCTAATTCAAATTGACATGTACTCGAATGAATTATGAATAATTAAATTGTTTAAACAATATTAATATTTTATTTCTGTCATCATATTTTTTTTAAAATTTAATATCTGTAATAATTATCGTATACATATAGAGGTGATGTGTAAATTTTTGGAGGACATAAAAATTGGAGCAAGTTTGACGGCTGAGCCGAAATTTGGAGCCGCGCATGGAATGGAGCTGTCAAATCTGACTTTACCACAATGCCCTTTTAACTAAGTTCAGGAAGGACAATGGTAATAACTAAAAAAAAAAACAATAATTATTATGTCACGTTTCTTTGACACAAAATGGATATTTAAATCGTTTACGATGAGAAATAATAAGAATCGCTGTTGTCTTTTGTGCGCTTTCATTTCCCACTTTTAGCCATTTGAATTGGGTCAAGAACTCACAGCTATTCTTTATTATTAAGGTTGGACAGTAAAAAGCATTGAGGACTTATGCAAGTTCACATACTCTTTTACTTGCTCTTTGACAAATCCATCAACTTTGATTAATTAATAATAATAATGATGACAACAACAACAAAATACACACGATGCTTTTACACCATAATCTTGATCAAAGGTTTTCAAGAAAATATGAAATATTGGGGAAAAAAAAAAAAAAACGCATGGCGTATCTCGAATTAAGGTGAGAGTTTTTACTCTTACCGCTGTTTAACTTAACGTATCACTCTATATCTTCCTACGATTCAGTTAAATTGAATTTCATTAGAATTCCTTTTCTATAAATACTTATATTACTATTTTTTTTTTAGAATTGGTTGGCTTAATGGACTAGATTCTTTTAGCCCTTAGAGTTTTGAGCCTGCAGTCTTACCTGTCAACTTTGAATAAACTCAAAATTTGCAAGCAAAAATTGTGTTTTTTGATTTGTGATCATACTATTTGAAACTCATTGTCCTCACTATATATTTCCACTAAATTGGATAAATCTTATAATGAATGACCACATCAAAGCGATCATCTCTAGTTAAATCCAAGATACTGTCATTATATACATGTAACTGCCATGTTTGCTCAAAGGCCTCTATATGACGACTCCTCGTGAGTTAATTCAGTTTGCTTGACAACCTTATCAGCCACCCATTAAAATAGCATAAACGTCCAATATCTGTCGCTGATAAAACACGATACTCATCCAACGAATACAATACTTAGTACAAGTCTCAATAGGATACTCGATGCCCAATCTTGAGGTCCTCAATTTAGAATCTTTCAAACCCAACACTCAAAAATTGATTTCATAGCTGCTATTCAATGTGCAACCCAACTACATGGGTTGTTCATCTTGGTTTGTTGGCTTTGTTTGTGATACTAAAATAGTTTAATATAATTAAGTAAACACAACAAATGCAATTTCCATAAATGAATACTTACTTTTATTCATACAAGTAATATTACAATACATTGAAATTCTAAAAATATGCATAAAGGCCAATCTAATTGCCACTTAATTTAAATCCAACCACCGATGTTTTTCAAATCCATTTTCTTATATGTTGAGCATGAGTAATCTATGATACAGGCTTGGTTAGCGGATCTGTCGTACTTTCAATCGACATGACTCGGTCCATCCGAACTCCACCTCTACCAACAATATCTTTTAACAGATGCCAGTGATAAAAATGTGTTTGGATTTGTGATCAGATCTTGGTTCCTTTGCTTATGCTATTACCTCGTTGTTATTACAAAACTTAACCACTAGCCCCACAACGTTAGGCACAACACCCAACTCTTGGATGTAGTTTTCATCCAAAGTGTCTCCTTAGCTACTTTCGAAACCACTGTGTGTTCAACTTTCATGGTGGAATCCACTGTGGTATCCTACTTGGAACTTTTTCAAGCTACCCGACCACCATCAAACTTGAATTGAGAATTGGCGTCGTCCTTATTCGATTGGGAGCTAGTCTTGCTGTAGTTTTCTACAATAAACTATCCACCACAACAAATCAAGAACATATCTTTAATCCTTCTTAGGTACTTAAGAATGGTCTTACCTGCAGCCTAGTGAGCCTCACTGGCACACGCTTGGTATCTACTTGTTACGCTCAAAGGGAAGGCGACATCGAGTCTAATGCACTGCACAACATACTGTATGATGCCTAGGACTGACGCATAAGGATATCCAACATCTTTTTAAGCTCCTTTATCAGTCTCAAGAGATTGCCTCTTGAACAACTTAACCCCATATCTCATACAATCCTCGTTTGGAGTTTTTCATCTTGAATCTCTTCAAGACTTTCACAACATACGAGGTTTAGGTTATTCTCAATATCCTTTTAGATCTATTTCGAAAGATTTTGATGTCGAGAATATAGGATGCCTCAACCAAATCTTTCATGGAGAATTACATGGACAACCATGCTCCCCTAATATCTTGGCATCATTTCAAATGAACAAGATGTCGTTATTATAAAGCACAAGAAATGCAACCGGGCTGATGGACCATCCAAAGCTTCCAACTCAAAGCAAGGGAGATCCTTTGAAAATTAATGGAGGTCCAATTATGAGGGTAAGACTAAGAAAATCAACCAAGCCTTGATGATTCTTATTGATGAAATCAACGGGACAAAGCATGAGATAGTATCAAAAAGGCTAGTGATGAATATTCTCCAAGTAGATGGGCTAGACACAAGTTGGACTCAAGGTTTGAAGACTTCATTTGAAGAAAAGGGTCCATAATTTTTGTCCAACCCACCAAGCCCAAATAGAGAGTCCATTAATTTTGCCTAGAATAGTCTATTTTCAGCATTAGAAGACCAAGAGTCATTATAGTATTCAAAGAGTCATTCTAGTTTTTCTAAGTCATGTTAATGTGGTCATGAGTGTCACTTTAATGTTCCTAGAGTTCCAAGGTCACAATTAACTCTTGAAACTCATGAGCATCCATTTGAAGCCTATAAAAGGCCATAGTTATTTGTAAAGAGACAGATCTGAAATATTATAAACTTTCTTCTTGTGAGGTTGAATTCTCTTTGCAGAATTTTAATTGTTTAGAACTTATCAAGATTAATGAGCAAGACCTTGTGGCGTTCACCATACCAGGGTTCTTGGCTGATTATATAGCCAATGGGTTAAGGTCTTTCCAAGCTCTAGGTACGATCAAACTAGATCATCGATCTGTGATTTCCGCTGCCTATTATTATACGATTGGTTCTTGGATCATGTTGAAAGATTAAAGATGAGAGGTGTGTGTACAAAGATTGGAAAATACAAAAAATGATTAACTGGAAATTGGGTTCAAGATACAGAGTTTCTCATCTCTTAATTACAGGGCATAAGGGCCATTATATACAAAATCAGCCCAACTAGCACTAACAACCACTAAACCGTGATTCCACTAAAAGGGGTACAAAAAAGTGTTTTGGGAAACACGACTTTGTTCAATAATATAACACTGAGAACAAACATCAGTAGTCATCACTGTTCTTCGTCTCTCTTCTTCACTGAGTGTGCAGGTGCTGTTGCAGACTCACTTGGAGCTTGGATTTCATCACTCCCCCCACAAGTTGTACTTGGATTGAGATTCATCAAGGACAACTTGGACCTTAAATGGAGGAAGGAGTTGCAGGGCAGTGCCTTAGTAAACACATCAACAACTTGCTGTTTTGAGACTAGAAAGGTAGGTTGTATTAGTCCCTCTTTGTATTTATTCCTCACTACATGACAGTCTATTTCGAGATGTTTTGTTCTCTCACGGAAAACTGGGTTAGCAGTTATGTGCAAAGCTGCTTTATTATCACAGTAGAATGGAACTGGTGTTTTTACTTCCACATTTAAGTTCCTTAGAATGTAGATCAACCAAGTTACTTCACATGTGGTGGCAGCCATACTTCGATACTCAGCTTCAGCTGATGACCTTACCACCGTTGTCTGCTTTTTTGTCTTCCAGGATATAGGAGTTTCACCTATGAATATGCAAAAGCTCTGTGAGGGATTTTCTTGTCAGTGGACATGTAGCCCAATCTGCATCACAAAAACACGTAGTGAGAAATTAGTGTTTGATGGGAAAAATAAGCCTGTAGATAAACTCCCTTTCAAATATCTGACAACATGAACTGCAGCATTCCAGTGCTTCTCACAGGGGTGCTGCAGATGTTGGCTCAATTGTTGCACAGTGTAGCATAAATCAGGCCGTGTAAAACCCAAATATAATAGCCTCCCAATGAGCCTTCTGTATCTAGATGGATCAGTGAGGGCTGCCCCTGTTTCTGTATTAAGCTTGAGGCCTGGAGGCAGTGGGATTGTGACATGCTTGCCATTGCTGAGGCCAATGTCCTTGACAATATCTTGAGCATATTTATGTTGAGTGACCACCAGTGCTTCTGCTGATCGGGCCAATTCAAGAAATACTTGGCATTTCCTAAGTGTTTCACAGTGAAGATTTTGTCCAAATAATCCTTAACAATTATTATATGACTTTCAGAAGAAGAGGTGATAAGTATGTCATCAACATAAACAATTAGAGCAATTAAATTGTTACCTGAACCTTTTACAAACAAACAGTGATCATGACTGCATTGCTCAAAACCAAATTCCCTCACCTTATTAGTGAACTCCTCATTCCATTTTCTAGAAGTTTGTTTTAATCCATATAATGATTTTTCCAGCTCGCATACCTTACCTTGAGGAATGTTATAGCCTTGAGGAGTATCCATATATATATATATATCTTCATCAATAGTGCCATGCAAGAATGCATTATTGACATCAAGATGATGCATAGGCCAGCCTTTTCCAACAGCTACAGCCAAGAAGATCCTTACAGTGACTGACTTTGCCACAGGTGCAAAGCAGTCACTGTAATCTTCTCCTTCAACTTGGCTGTAACCCTTGGCTACCAATCTTGCTTTATATATGTCTATAGAGCCATCAGGGTTGAGTTTTACCTTGTATAGCCACTTACACCCAATGGTTCTTCTGTTAGGAGGTAGATCAGTGACTTTCCAAGTTCTGCTCTTTTCAAGAGCATCTATTTCCTCTTGCATGGCTTTTCTCCATTCAATTTTCTCTTGAGCTTGCTTGAAGTCTCTTGGTTCCTGCATGTTAGAAAGATACTCCACAAAACAAGCATGTTCATGTGTCATATGAAAATTAATGAATTCATCAATGTTGTAGCATTCATAATCATTCATCCATGCAGGTTTGCGAGTGAGTCTAGTGGACCTCCTATGTGTCTCAGTGATGGTTTTAGGTTCTTGGTTGAGATCAGTGGGTGTATGTGAAGGTTCATTACTATCTTGATCTTCAATGAGTTCACTGATAGCAGGGAGAGGACATACAATGTCACTGTCATATTCTTTGAACTTTGAAAAGGGAAAGGTGGTTTCATGGAAGATTATGTCTCTAGATATGTGTATTTTCCCTGTGTTCATTTCCATCACCTTATATCCTTTGGTTCCATGAACATATCCCAAGAACACACACTTTAAGGCCCTAGGTTCAAATTTTTCTTTGAAGGGAAAAGTGTTGGTGATAAAACAAAAGGCATCCAAAAACTTTGATGTGATCATAGGTAGGTTTCACTTTAAATTTTGAGAGAGCAGTCTGTTAACAAGGTAAGTAGCCATTAATAGAGCTTTAGTCCAAAATTTGGAAGGCATATTGGCTTGAAACATAAGAGACCTAGCAATTTGGAGTAAGTGTTGGTGTTTTCTTTCGACCACACCATTTTGTTGAGGTCTGTACACACATGTTCTTTGGTGGATTATGCCTTTGTTATGGAAGAATTTTTGATATTCTTTGTTGACAAATTCAGTACCATAGATGTTCTAATTTGTTTAATTTTAACCTCAAACTGGGTAAGCACCATGTTATAAAACTGTTCTAACTTTGTCTGTGTTTGGGACTTATGCAGCATCATGTAGGTCCAAGTACTTCTACTGAAATCATCAACAATGGTAAGCATGTATTCGTAGTTGTTTATAGAATATTTTCTATATGGCCCCCACACATCTACATGGATAAGCTCAAAGAAAGAATTACATTTAGAATCACTTAAAGGAAAGGTAATTCTGTGCTGTTTGGCCAAAGGACATGTGTCACATTCAATCTGTTCAGTACCATTAAAATCACATAGATTCATGTGTTTCAATACTTCAAGGCTGGTATGTCCTAACCTATTGTGCCACAGGATTTTGTTACATTCACTTCTACATTTTGCTACAGTGAAAGCATCAGTGAATAGATTTTCTTCATTGGTAGGCAATGTCTCTCTAAGTGCATTTGTCATGTTACCCTATGGTTCTCTTTCTAACATATAGGGTCTTCCTTTTTGTATACTTACTGCAATCACCTTCTTAGTCAGAGGGTCCTGCACAACACAAGTTTGTTCTGTGAAATGCACATTGACATGATTATCTTTACACAATTTGCTAACAGAAAGCAAGTTGTGTTTAAATGCTGGAACATATAACATTTCTTTCAGTATGATATCATTGGTAACATGAGCTTCTCCTGACATTTTAACATGTTGACTAGTCCCATCAGGTAGTTTAACATAGACCTTATTATCAAGTTCATGAAGGTTTTCAAGATTTGACATAGAAGTGCATGTGTGCGCTGAGGCACCACTGTCAACAATCCATGCATGAGAAGTGGTGGAATTTTTACCTGCATATCCTTGAAAATTCTGAAATGCTTGAACTCATTTGAGTGCTGCTTTGGTCTTGCATAATTCTGAGCATCTCCTTCCTGATTAGCCTTAAAAGATTTGCATCAGGTCCATTGTTCAAACTTGTCTGCATGTTATTAGCTTGTTGATTCATTCTTGTGCCAGTCGTTCTTGACTAAGTTGGCCTATTTCCAGCCTTCCTCTGGTCCATCATATTCTTGTACCAGTCAGGATATCCAACTAGTTCAAAGCATCCCTCCTTCAAGTGCCCCTTCTTCTTGCAGTAATCACACTGCATTTGTTTCTTGTCTGTGATTTGTCATTTCTTTAAGTTTGTTCTGGAATTTCCTTATTTCTTTAATTTAGTGGCTTGTACAGCCATTACCCCTTCACTTTCTAATTCAGTGCCTTCAGAGTTCAACTCCCTTTGCTTTTCAACTTTGTGAACAATTGAGTAGGCTTCCGCAATAGTTGGTAATGGGTCCATGAGAAGAATCTGGTTCTTTATATGGTCATAGACATCGTTGAGGCCCATAAGAAATTGCATCAACTGGTAGGATGTGTTCCTTTTGGACATTTTCTTGCTTGCCCCACAAGAACACATAGGTAGGGGGTCCAAAGTACTCAACTCATCCCATAGTTTCTTGAGCCTTGTAAAATATGCTGCAACAGTATCGTTTTTTTGTGAGATAGAGGCAATTTTCCTCTGAATTTGGTATAGGAGTGGACCGTTACTTTCACCAAAACAAGCCTCAAGCTCCACCACAAGTCCCTGGCAGATTCTGCATGTAAAAATGCTTCTGCAATATCTTTTGATATTGATTTCAATATCCAAGAGACTACCATGTAGTCATTTTTCTGCCATTGTTCAATGGCTTCTTTGTTCTCCTCCGGTTTTGTGCAAGATCCATCAATGTAGCTTAGTTTTTGCCTTTCCCCAATAGCTATCTTGATGGATCTTGCGCAACACAAGTAGTTGTTTCCATTTAATGGTGCAGATATGAGTGATACTCTAGAATGATTATTGATATAGTCTCCATGAATCTTTTCTTCTATAGCCATTTTGTCTGTCATGACTGGTATTGGTCTTTCTTGATTTCAAGAAACGTGCAGTGATAAAAGAATGAAGAGAAACCAGGTTGCAGAAGTAAGAAGATTTTGTTATTTCAAGATGTTGCCTGCTCTGGTGCCATGTTGAAAGATTAAAGATGAGAGGTGTATGTGCAAGGACTGGAAAGTATAAAAAATGATTAACTGGAAATTGGGTTCAAAATACAGAGTTTCTCATCTCTTAATTACAGGGCATAAGGGCCAAAATCAGCCTAACTAGCACTAACAACCACTAAAATGTGATTCCACTAAAAGGGGTACAAAAAAGTATTTTGGGAAACACGACTTTGTTCAATAATAAAACACTGAGAACAAACATCAGTAATCATCACTGCTCTTCGTCTCTCTTCTTCACTGAGTGTGCAGGTGTTGTTGCAAACTCACTTGGACATGGATTTTATCAGATCATTATTTCCAATGGGCCTCATGTCCGATGCTTATCAGTTTGGTATCAGAGCAATCTAGTATTGATATGATTTTTGATACCTTTTCATTGTTAGTATTCTGAAAAAAGAAAAAACGAGAAACAAAGGTGTTGAAATATTCTTCATTTATTGTCTTTGATTTCCTTAAAAAAAATTCAGTCATAATCTAGTTGATCGAAATTGTTTTTATTTGTTCGGTTCTACTCTAATTGAGCCTACAAAGAGAATTGAGTGGTAAAAGGCAAGAGAGTGTGAGTTTATTAGAGGGAAGGTAAAAGTCTCAAGTGAAACACGAGTGTTGTGAGGAAGTACTTTGAGTGATACACGAGTGAATTGTGAGGGTTCGACAATAGACGTGACTTCTATCAATATGGGAAACAAGTTTACCATTCAAGCTATGCAACAAATCGGAGCAATCCTTGAAGGCATAACCAATCGTTTGGAGAGGATGGAACAACCAAATCCTAGGAACGTGATAATAACCAAAACTATTAATTGGAGTCCGAAAAGGAAGAAGAAGTTGAGCCTCCATATCGTGGCAATAGGGGAGGAAGAAGAAGACAAGGCAATGAAGTAGACCAAAACTTGAGAAGTATAAAATTGAACATTCCCACATTTCAAGAAAGAAGTGATCTTGAAGCATATTTGGAGTGGAAAAAGAAGACGAATCTTATTTTTGAGTGTCATAACTACTCCAAGGAGAAGAAGGCGAAACTTGCTGCAATTGAGTTCACCGACTATGCTATAGTTGGTGGGACCAATTGACCACAAACTGAAGGCGGTATGAACAAAGACCTATGTCTACTTGGGCTGAAACGAAATCCATCATACATAATATATTTTTTCCTTCACATTATTTTTGTGATTTGTATAAAAAAACTTTAAACTATGATATGTGGATGAATATTAGAAGGCGATGGAGATCGCTATGATCAAAGCGAATGTTGAAGAAAATCGAGAGATCACCATGGCGAGGTTCTTAAGTGGGTTGAACTGAGAGATAGCCAATATTGTGGAATTGCAACACTATGTCAAGCTTGAGGACATGGTGCAGACATCCATGAAGGTGGAAAGACAACTGAAGAGGAAGGGATCGAATCAAATAAACTTTACATTGAATTTTCAGCCATCAAGCAAGGCAAAAGAAAAGGCTAAGACAAGTTTTGGGTTCACCTCCAAAATCGAAAATGAGGCATCTAAAGCCAAATCTAATGAGATATAGAAAAGAAAAATTTATCTCATCTTTTTAGAAGTCGAGGTATCAAATGTTTTCATTGTTAAGATTTTGGCCATATCACATCTGAATGCATTAACAAGAGAGTGATGATCTTAAAGAAAATGGTGATGTAGAATCTGAAAGTGAGCATGAACCCAATAATAACAAGCAAGTTGAGGAGGCTACACCCGAACATGGAGAGCTTTTGATGGTAAGAAGAGCTCTAAACATGCAAATGAAGGTGGACAATGCTGAACAACAAAGGGAGAACATATTTCATAAAAGATTTTTAGTCCAAGGAAAGGTATGAATGTTAATTATTGATGGAGGAAATTGTGCTATTGTTGCTAGTTGTGAAATGATGGAGAAATTAAACTTAGCAACCATGAAGCATTCCAATCCGTACAAGCTGCAATGGCTTAATGATTGTGGAGAAATTTGGGTAAGCAAACAAATTTTGGTGTCAATTTCAATTGGTAACTACAAGGATGACGTTCTGTGCGACGTGGTGCCAATGCACGCTAGTCATATCCTCTTGGGCAAACCATGGCAGTTTGATAGGAGGGTGACTTATGATGGTTTCCTAAATCGTTACACACTCAAACATCAAGATCAAAAGATTCAGCTTGTTTCTTTAAACCCACAACAAGTGCAAGAAGATCAATTCAAAATGTCTCAAGCAAGCTGAGAGAGTCTGAGAAAAAGAAAGGCAAGAATGAGGTGAAAATTTTGAGATATAAAAAAAGTGGAGAGATAAATAAAGAAGAATTTAATGTGATTGAGAGACAAAAGAAAATGGATAAATGTGGGGATAGAAACAATTCGACTTTCTATGCAAAAACAAGTGAGATGAAAAGGGCATTACTTGAAGAAAATGGTGTGATACTGATGGTGTTTAAGGAGTCCATGAACACTAACGAACAAACCATATTTGCTTAGTGCATTTATGTATCTTTTGTAGGAATACGATGGCGTCTTTCTGGAAGAAGAGCCAAGCGAATGGCTACCAATAAGGAAAATTGAGCATCAAATTGACTTCATTCCAGGGGCTGTACTTCTAAACTGACCAGCTTATAGGGTGAATCCCGAGGAGATAAATGAAATCCAAAGGCAAGTGAAGGAATTGTTAACAAAAGGGAAGATTCGAGAAAGCATGAGTCCATTTGCCGTACGGGTGATCGTACTACCAAAGAAAGATGGATCATGAAGAATGTGTACAGATTGTCATGCCATCAATAAAATCATTGTAAAATATCTCCATCCTATTCTTAGGTTAGATGATATGATTGATGAATTGTATGGTGTTTTAATCTTCACAAAAATTGATTTGAAGAGTGGATATAATCAAATCCGAATTACAGAAGGGGATGCGTGGAAAAATGCCTTTAAAACAAAATATGGTTTATATGAGTGGTTACTTATGCCTTTTGAGTTAACTAATGCATCAAGCACTTTAATGAGATTAATGAACCATGTTTTGAATGACTTTATTGGGAAGTTTGTGATAGTTTATTTTGATGACATCCTTATATATATCAAGAACATAGAAGAACATGTTGAACATGTGCTTGCCATGCTAAACACTTTAATGATAGAATCATTGTATGATAATCTTAAAAAGTGTTTTTTTTTTTTTTTGCATGGATAAAGTTGTTCTCTTTTGATTTGTGGTAAGTGCTAATGGAATTGAAATGGAAAAGGATAAGGTCAAGGCTATTTTAGATTGGCTAAGTCCTAAGAGCATTGCTGAGGTAAGAAGTTTTTATAGGAGGTTTTTAAAGGATTTTAGTACCATTGCTGCTTCATAACTGAAATCATTAAGAAGGAAGTTGGTTTCATTGAGGAGAAAAACAGCAACAAGCTTTTGATCTCCTAAAGCAAAAATTAACTACTGCGCCTATTCTTGCATTTCCAAAATTTGATAAATCATTTGAACTTGAATGTGATGCGTTTGGAGTAGGAGTAGGAGTTGTTTTGATATAGGAGGGATGGCCAATTGCATACTTCAACGGGAAGTTGAAAGGAGCTCAATTGAACTATCCAACATATGATAAGGAGCTTTATGCTTTGGTGAGAGCGTTGGAAACATGGCAACGCTACTTGTGGCTAAAGGAGTTCGTGATTCATATGGTTCACGAGTCTCTTCAGTATCTCAAAGGCCAAGGTAAGTTGAGCAAAAGGCATATCAAATGGGTGGAGTTCATCGAATCATTTCCTTATGTGATCAAATACAAGAAAGGAAATAAAAGCATTGTAGTTGATGCATTATCCGGGAGATTTGCTTTAATCACTACTTTGAGCTCTAAACTTTTGGTTTTGAATCAATAAAGGAAATGTTGCCAATGATTATGATTTTGGATCTATTTATTGAGCTTGTGAACATGCACAATTTGGGAAGTTCTATAAACATGAGGGGTACTTGTTTCGTAAAAATAAACTTTACAACATCCCTGAATGTTCTATTTGGGAGTTGCTTGTCAGAGAGGCACACGTGGGAGGTTTAATGGGACACTTTGGTGTAGGCCTGGCAGTGAGTCGAGCTCGAGCTCGAGAATACTATTTTGAATTATGATTTTGACTTTTTGTTTAGTCTAATGCAATGCTAAATTGCTACTGCTGAATTATTTAATTATAACGGAGATAGCATGGCTATATAGATGTGTATATATACGTATATATATATATATATATATATATATAAAAGAGTATTTTTCATTACTGTTAAAGATAAGAAGAAATTGAAGGAACTTAATGATAAGGCTCTCTGGGTCGTTGGTTTAAATTATGGGTATGAATGATGTCGGCCTTGCCATCACTGCCCGGTTTTGCCGTTTTTTGGGCGTTGATTTTGGGCTTTAGTGTGGTATTTTCTGACCAAAATTCATACCTATTAGTTTAAATCAACGTAAAAGGTTCCCAATTTAGTCTTTCGTTATGTTATTCATTTCTTTTTATATTTATCATAATCAAAAATATTCTTTTGATGCATTCCGCCTGAATGGCCGGTTTCCCATTTGATGAATATTCTTCAAGTAAATAGACCATAATGCATCTAACAAGTTGGACTCAAGGTTTGAAGAGACTTCATTTGAAAAAAATGGTCCATAATTTTTGTCCAACCCACCAAGCCTAACAAGAGAATCCGTCAATTTTGTCTAAAATAACCTATCTTCGGCATTAGAAGACCAAGAGTCATTATAGTATTCAAAGGGTCATTCTAATTTTTCTAAGTCATGTTAATGTGGTCAAGACTGTCACTTTAATGTTCCTAGAGTTCCAAGGTTAGAATTAACTCTTGAGACTCTTGAGCATCCATTTGAAGCCTATAAAAGGCCATGGTTATTTGTAAAGAGACAGACTTGAAATGTTTTAAACTTTCTTCTTGTAAGGTTGAATTCTCTATGTAGAGTTTCAATTGTTTAGAACTTATTAAGATTTTTGAGCAAGATCTTGTGACGTTCACCATACCAAGGTTCTTGCTTGATTATATAGTCAATGGGTCGAGGTCTTTCCAAGCTCTAGGTACGATCAAACTAGATCATCGATCTTGGATTCTCGCTGCCTATTATTATATGATTGGTTCTTGGATCATTATATCCAATGGGTCTCATGTCCTATCCTTATCATGAGGTTTCATTAACCTTCTTGTATAGACAAGAGTCAAATTATTCTTGATGAAATCATAAATCCATATGACTCCGTCAAAAAATATATTTAGGGAAGCTAGTTCGAGGAAACAGATGGACCTTTGGAGACGACAGACTTTTTGCTCTTCTTCAATATATGTGAGACTCTCTTATTGATCCATATAGATCTATGAACCTATTAAGGAAAACCATTTTCACATCCTTCTGTTGTATTTCATAGTCATGCAATGTGTCTATGGCAAACATAATCCGCATGGACTTGGCCATAGTCACAAATGAATAGGTTTTCTGAAAATCAACCTCAGCTAGCTGAGTGTAACCTTTTGCAACAAGCTTGGCCTTAAAGGTTGTTACCTTCTCACCACCTCCAAACTTAGGTTTGTAGACCTATTTGCACCTAACGAGATTAACACCCTTGGGTGGATCTACCAAGGTCCAAACCTTGTTTGAACTCTTGGAGTCTATTTTAGATTTCATGGCCTCAAACTATTTTTTAAATTAATGTCTGGCATCACTTTTTTCTATGTCTGTGGATCATTTTATAATTGACTAGTAAGACCCATAAACCCAAACCTATCAAACTGATAGAGCATGTGGCTGACCTATGGAGGACAAGAATATCATCAATTGGAACAACATGCTTAGATGATGTCACTATATCTGATTGAGGTGTTGCCTCACTTCATTACTCAAGGAACAATTCCTCATATCGGGTATTCATTGGAAAACCATGAACACTGTGTTTTGCCAGACAAAATTTTTTGCTCGAAGGGATCATAGAAATAGTACTTCGCAGTTTCCTTCGGATAATCGATGAACATGCACAAAATGGTATGTAGGGCTACCCTACACTCTCAAGTACTTTTAAGATACAGACTTGCTATGCTATATCTGATATAAGGTGGGCGTCGGGTCGGGTTTTAGAACTTCGGGTAGTTCGGGTCGGGTACTCGAATTTTCAGGTAGCTAAAACCCAACCCGATTGAAACTTTCGTTAATAAATTTAATGTTACAAATTAATATAATCTAAATTTAAAAAAATAACTGAAAAATAAAATGAAAAAAATTTAAAATGAAATTCTGAGTAAATAGAAATAGAAAACAGAAAATAGGGGTTGTTCTTCTAACAACCTCTATTTTCGGTAAAAAAAAATTCAATTTCTTAATTTGCAGTATGTTATATATTTTGAACCTCTATTTTTTTTCTTGTTATATATTTTGGGTCATTGTATAAGTTGAATATACAATAAACTAAACAACAAAATAAATTAAAAATAATACTAACTTTTGGATTTGGCTCTCTAATTTCATCATCTTCTTGTGACATTTTGAAATTTTAGAGCTTGAGAGTTGACAGAAAGAGGATGGATTTCTTGTTGGGGTTGGATGATTGAGAAAGTTGGGAGTTGGGAGTTGGGAGAAGAATAATAAAAGAGAAGAGGGAGGAAGAGTGGAGAAGGAGAGGAACCCTAGGGCTAGAAAAGAATATAAAATATATAATTTTTTTAAAAAAATTGGGTACCTGATCGAGTAATTCGAGTAGGGACATCCTACCCGAAATCCAACCTAATTTTTTTAATTCATGTATAGGGTTATTCGGTACCCGATTTTTTTCTGAAAAATCCAAAAAAAAAGCTACGCGATCGGGTTGGGACGGGATCCGAATTACCCGACCCGATCATCCACCCCTAATCTAATATGATGTCTGGGCCACGGTCTTAGAACGTGCCATGTTTAACAACTTGGCTCCATCTCAAGAGCATAATTATAGAAGGCTAAAGATAGTTTCATGAAACTCATTATCGATCTAACCATGTCCAATAAGGTTCCATTCCTCCTTTCAAAAATGTTGTTTAGTTGTGGCATGTTGAAAAGATTCCACTGAGAGAGAATTTCATTCTCTTTTAAGTAATCCAAGAATTCACCACTTAAATACTCGTCACCAAGATCCGATCGAAGGACTTTAATTTTGCTTCGAGTTTTGTTTTCAACTTCAAGTCTAAACTCTTTAAACCTTCCAAAGGCCTCAGACTTGTATCTCATCAGGTAAACATAACCATACTGTGACCATTAGTAAAGGTTATGAAGTAGATAAATCTCCTCTGGCCTGTGTGTTTAGTGGCCCACAGACTTTTGAATGGATAATATCTAACAAACTATTGGCAAGTGTGATTTCTCCTACAAAGGGATTTTTGGTAATCTTCTCTTTCAGATAAGACTTGCAGGTTGGTTAGTTCTCCAAATCGTCTATTTCTGGACTTTTTAAGTCAATCAATCACCTACTATCTTAAAAGATGTGACCTAACCTTGCATGCCAGATGTGTGCATTTTCTTTATTATCCATTTTATATTTATTTTGAGCAGTCATAATCAAATCAGACTATTGGAGAATATAAAGATCGTTTTCAAGATGACCTATAGATGTGATTAACCATTCTTCATCAAATAAAAATAAATTTGTATAGATCATAAATTCAAATCCAGTATTGTCTAACATCGAAATGAAATGATGTTTTTCTTATCATGCTAGGTACATAATAATATTCTTTTAATTCTATCCTAACAAGATCACTAACAACTAAGTTGACTAATCCTATAGCTTCAACTAAGTTGACTAATCACTAACAACTCAGGACCACATCATCTTTACTTAGCTGTCTGCTTCTTTTCAACACTGGCAAATCATTGTAGATGTGAGCCCCAATAAACCTCAATTACAAATATATCTTCATTAAAGAGGAGTTTG
>NC_026146.1:6676860-6744215 GCF_000512975.1 Sesamum indicum | reverse complement strand
TCACTTTCCCCTGATGGCTGCCTTACCCGCCTTTTTCTTTTCTCTTCTCTTGGCGAATGCCGACCGGGGCAACCAGAGGAATAGGAATGCTTTGAGGGCTTGCAACAACTTTAACCTCACCCTTTTTCCTGTTCCTATATCCGACCCGCTTGCCTTTTGGTTTAGAAGTTGAAGCCTCCCTAATTAGTATCGCCTTCGCAAACTTTTTAATCGTTGCCTCGTACTGGACCAGCATATTAATCAACTTATGAATGGACTTCTCAAATCTATTCATGTTCAAATTTATGACGAATAGGTTGTAAGAGGGATAAAGTTACTGGAGGATCACGTTTGTATAGATGTTATTGTCAAGCCCAACTTGAAGATCTTAGAGTTTTTCACTAGGGAAAGTATCTTGATCTCATGCTCTTGTACGGAGGATCCTTCTACCAATTTGGTCCCAAAAATACTTTTGTGGAGGCATATCTAATATGTCTACCTAAAACCACATATACATATATCATGCGGAGCATAATCGAGTTGACAATATCCATCCTATCATATTATTTCTAGATCTCATTAGTTATAGATGCCAGTATGATGCTGTGGACCTTACAGTTGTCCTCTTGGCACTTTTTGAATGTCAAACATGCATCTGGTAAATACCCCTCTGGCAAGTCCCGATGAAGGGGTCTATCCAAGACATTACCTTTGTTTTTTAAACCGAAAATAATTCTTAGATTTCACAACCAATCGTTGTAGATCATTTCATTAAATTTGTTAGTCTCTAATATCCTGATTAATGGAGTTTTAGACATATCTACATTCAAAATGTAAATAAGAAATTAATAAATTGTTTGTAATATTAAATTTAAATTAAGACTTCGTTTTCAGTTACTATAGCTCTCACTATTTCTATGAAACCCACCATTCTCAAGAAGAATTTTGGAAAGTCATTTCTTAGTGGATTTGGAGTCAACAAATACAATTCTTCATATTCCATTTTTACTGTTCACATAGAAATTGCTTTGTGGGATGTACCATTATCATTCTCATCTAATGAGATTTTCAAAATTTTTTGCCTCTCCTCTTCACGTGATTCTGTAGACTCCAAGCAAATCATATTACTTACCGTTAGGTCCGATCCATCAATCAAATGAGTATCTCAATCATCGTCCCTCATGACTCATAAGATAGGGAAACAAGAGCATATTCTATTTTTAAAAATAGTTGTGTGGCTTCCCGTCATTCCAAACGTAACACGACTCGTGAGACCACAAATGGGTGGAAGTAGCTCTGGCACTACATTAATGTGGGTGGAAGGCTTGGAATTTTACAAATCATTTGTTTAATCTCAATTTGGACCTAATATTTACTTAGACCATTCAAGTGAGTTTATATTTTAATAGTGACTGAGACATCATTACTTAAGTATTTTGCATGCTGAGTTTAATATCAAATATTGAATGCATAATGCATTCCAAATACATCGCATGCAAAACAAAAACCAACACGCCTCTGTTGGACTATCACAGGCCCGAACTTAGGCAATACAATGAGCTCACAGATGATTAATGGTCATACTAGGGTGGCCCTACGCAATTACAAAATTTTCAAACGCATTATCATCATAATGGGCTTTTATGTAACCTCTCTTTGCTCTTCGTGCTCTCCACCATGGGCTCCATCAGGTGGGCCTCTCCATGGATTCCATCCTATGGACCTCTCCATGGGTTTCCATGTCCTTGCTTAGGGTTTCCATTAAACTAAAATTAATTCAATTATTTCTTGTTCCAATGAACTTTGGTTGGGTTTGATTTAATTTGATTATATCAAGTCCAGTGCATATCTGAAGTCCAAACCTATTTGAGGGAGGTAGGAGCAAGTTAAGAAGGAACTGGAATTTCTCACCATGATGAACATGATTGGTTATTTCATCATGATGGCTTTGTGAGTTAAGTAGCCGTGCTGGGTTATGGCCTTTGGCCTTGGTGGCTTTAGGATCTTGGCTATCTAAGCCTAAGATTTGGTTACAGGGTTATGTTATTTGTCTCTCTTATTCTGCAGTTCTTTGGATTATTTACTGTATTGTTATTCTTGTTCATTAGATTCATTGTAATTTGTTATAGGGGTTTGTTTAACCCAGAAGGTCTGTAATTAATTTTTCTTAAATTCTGTATATTGTTCGAAGCCGGTGACCGATCCATTCCTTATAGATCGGGTTGGGGTAATTTTCTCAAATTTCTTTTTCTTTTTTTTTGAAAAAAGGCACCCAATACCCGACTTCTAAAAGTCAGGTAGGTTTCAGGTAAGGTTATCCTACCCGAACTATCCGATCCGATACCCGGTATCTTAAAAAAAACAAAACGAACTTTCTCCTTCCTTCAAATCTTTCTTCTTGTTTTCTTCTTCTTTAATAAAATATTATTTTCAAATATTGTTTTACCTTCTTTCTGCAGTTTATATTTCTACAAGCTCTAAAGAAATTTTATAAACCCAAATATTAGTGTTTAATATCTAATTTTCTTATATGTTTAGTTTATAATGGTTAATTTAATTCTATTGTCTAATAACATTTATTAAAATTAAAATTCTTAATTTTTACTTCTTTTTTTAATATACTAAATGATTGAAAAAGTATATTAAAAGCATTTCAAAAATTAGATTTTAATAAATCAAAAAGAAATTGGTGAAGTGAGCAGAGGATTCAAACAACCTCTGTATTGAAGCATACAAGTCTGCGTCTGAATGAAATAAACATATAGTGGACACACTTTTTATGCTTTTAATTGTCTTTTAAAAATTTTGGTTTCAATTTTTTTTAAGAAAAAGATAAATGGGGTATCCGTTGTACTCGACTGTCGGATACCCAATTTAATGGGATTTTCGAAGTTTCAAATACTTGCAAATTTTCGAGTCGTGATTGAATAATTATTTTAACTATCTGAAATTTTAGATACTCGACCCAAATTATCTGAACCCGAAATATCTTATTTCATGCCCACCACTATCTCTAATAAATAAAGTAAATGTGACAATCATTTATAACTCCAAAAAAGAAAAATAGTTGACTGTTGAACTGTTGTTTCGGCGGTAGCGGTGAAGTCAAGTGTGGGTCAATTCTTTGGCTTTATCTCTGTTTTTGTGTTCATATTTCCTCTTTTGAAAATGTGGAAAAAGTCTCTTAAGCAATTGATGAGTCTATACTCTCTAAGATTGAATTAATCAAACCAACATAAAAATATTAATTAGATGAAACCATTCAAAGTTTTTTCATTAATTATTTTGTGAAAGAAAAATATTATTCCATATGATAAAATAGCATCCATTTTAAATATAAAAACAAAAAATATTTGGTTGGTGCTAAATACAAGAAATAGACAAAATTGTTGGTAAAATGTATTAAATGCATTAGTTGTGTATGATTGAGGCAAGAGTTGATATTTTTTTTTAAAAAAAATAATATTGTCTGGCATTGATTACTTGCGATTTAATTGAGAAATTGAGTGAATCAAATAGTATTTTGATTATTAGAATCCTAAAAGGCTATATAAACTCTAAAAGACATGATTGGATCGGAGAGGTGTTAATCGCACTGACTTGCTTGTGGCTGAAGAGTTACTACAGTCAAAATGGATAAGCCACAAGAGTTCTAATACACCATTTTATTACTTGCTTATATGAACGATGACTGATTGTTGCGGCTACCTTCGACGTCATGCAAATTAATGTCATTTGGTCGACACTTAATTTTTTTTTTTTCAAAAAAAGTATATACTTGCATGCCGAGACAGGCAGACGCACAGTGGCGGCGCAAATATTCATGGCTTTCTCTTAAACTTATTATATCCTATTGGTCCAGGTCATTTCAGGCCAAACAGATTATTTATGACGAAGAGGGTGAGCATCAAGAGAACGATTCTGAGTTCTTGCAGAGAAACTCCCAAAGTATATACTTGCACCAGGCCAAGACTGGCAGGCGAACATGGCTACGCAAGTATTCGTGGCTTTCTATTAAACTTATTATATCCTATTAGTTCAGGTCATTTCGGGGCAAGTAGATTATTTATGATGAAAAGGATGAGCTTCAAGAGAACGATTATGAGTTCTTTCGGAGACACTCCCAAAGTATATACTTGCACCAAGCCAAGACAGGTAGGCGCATAGTGGCGACGCAAATATCCGTGGCTTTCTCTTAAACTTATTATATCCTATTGGTTCAGGTCATTTCGGGACAAGCATATTATTTATGATAAAGAGGATAAGCTTCAAGAGAACGATTTTGAGTTCTTGCATAGACGCTCCCAAAGTATTACTATCTCAAGGTGTGTTCCTTTAGCGCAAAATCAAATATTTATACCTTCCATTGGCATACACACTCTTCAAAATGGCAATGTGGGAAGGTGACGGTTCACCTTTTCACGAACTTTACAAAGTCATACTTAAGGTGGTAACTTGGGGGATTAATTCTCGTTCACCCAAAATTAATTTTGAGAAATTAAATCGATATTACTCAACTAATAATTTATGTAAAAATTAACGAGAATATATAAAAATTACTATTTTATTTGACTGATTAATTGGGTTACAATCAGAAATATATAGATGATAATTTTCATAATCTAAAATTCCAAACAAAGGAGAATCTTGCCTTCAACAATGAATATTTTTCCAAAAAGAAGATGACCCCCCGTATGCTAGGAAGAGAGCTCCTTTTTATACTAACCAGCTAAGTAAGTTAAGTGATGGATCTTTACTCTTTCACCCCTCGCCTCTTAGGATGTGTACACAGATGGAAACTTCGTGAGGGGTAAAATGTTTTCGCGGATGCCTCATAAATGTCTTAACCTCTTGATGTGGCCATAATCCTATCAATCATGCTATAATTGCTTGGATTATTCTTTGACTTCCCAAAATATTAAGTTTCTCATTGATGGAAGGCATTAAATGTAATTGACTTCTAATATTTCTTATCAACTGCCCCCTTAAGTTCCTAATATTTGAGGTAGGGAATATTTGAAACTTGGTAAGTTGTATCATCATCAATTTTGAAAGTTCTTCTCCAATTTTGTATATATACGCATTGTTTGGGTTGTATGAAATTTTTGTTGTTTGATCTTCGCCGAGTGTCTCTTCTTTTAGTGTGTTATCTTCGATTTGACGTAGTTCATCTTTCATTCATTCTCGAAATGTTAACTGAATAGGTACTCTTTAATTTCTGAAATTTGCTCTTTCGATTTCACAACTATCTGTTATTTCCTTCTCGTAATACTCCTATTAGCATCGATGTCTGCCATCCATTTGGTGGGTTAGGGTCCTTCCCTAGTTCTAGTCACGTTCGTCCCGGCAGAGGAGAGTGCCGGGATGACCTCGACCAGGAAGCCCGAGAAGGCCTCGATCAGCATGCTAGTAAAGGTGGACGCTCCGATAGGCAGAACTGAGGAGTTTAGTCGGGGGGCCTCTTTACACCCTTCTCTTCTTAGGGCGAGGGTCCATCACGTCGTCCTCGACAAATTCTTCTCGTGCTCCTAACCTGGTTGTTTTAGATGAGGACGACGATAGTCTTGCTTTAGAAGTCATTAAGGCTATATCTAACCTTCCAGATTGTCTCGCTGATTTTCTAGATGTCTCTTCCGAGTCTGCCTCTTGTTCTGCTAAAGCTGTGAATAAGAAAGTTTTCACCTCAATTTCTAATGATGTTGGGGGAGAATGTTCCTCCACACCTAGGGTTTGGTGTCGTGTGATGGATGTCAATTTGTGCGATAACGTTTTGAGTATTGACGAATTTTGCTTCTTGGAGGGGAACTACAATTCTTCTCCTCTAGTTGAGTTCCTCCTTCTTTCCTTTAGGGACACAATAAAACATTCTCCATTAGGCGTTTTTACGATTTATTCTGTGTATTTCTCTTCAGGTTTTATCCTTCCTCCTCACCCCTTGTTGGTAGAAATTGTTAGGAGCATGGGTTTTAGTATCAATCATTCACTTCCAACGCCTTCGCGTTTTTCTTGGGGTTCCTTCATCATTTTAGCGAACTAGATCTGGGTCATTCTCTTGAAGCCTTCCATACTCTGTTCTTCGTTGAGAAGGTGGTGAACGATTCTTTCTTCTACTTTTACCCCCGCAATAATTGCAAGTTTTTGGAGGGTTGCACTTCTTCTCGGGGCCAGTGGAAGGAGCGATTTTTGTATGTTCGTGACTCCAGCTGGAGTCTTTTTGTGTTCCATGGGTTGATTCTCCTCTTCTCTCCTCCCGAGCCACGACCTCAAGATGTTTTTTATTGGGGCCAGGTTATTTGACCAAGTTTATGAGTTGATGGGTCTCTTGTTTGATGGAATTCTTCTCTCCTTACATGCTTCATTATTTTGGTATGATTGATAATTATAGTTTTTAATGTGGTTACTAACCCTTGTAGGTAAAAATATCTCTTTGAAGGACATGCGTCGGTTTAAGGCTTCTCTGGAAAATCCTTTAGAAAATACTTCTCGCTCTTGTTCTCCTTCGCCTACTTCTCATGGGAAAGTCTCTAGTGAGAGGCGAGGATCTAGCTCTTAGTGGGCGAGGGATGCTTCCAGTGGTCGGCGCTCTCCCCTCTTGCTTTTGGTGGGAGTAGCCTGAAGCATCTGTGGGATGCTTCCTCTAATCTAATTTCTCATGGCATGGGGAAATGTTGCTTTACCTACGTGACCAACCACCGTGAGGGCTTTACTTCGTATTGAGATGTTGCGGATGTTCAACTAGCGAGGGAGAAACTTCGTCTCGTGATAAGTAATTATGATGTGTTGAAGTTTTTCGTCCTCTCGAACGATGGTTTTGTAAGTATGGTATGTAGGGAATCTACAAGGGTTGTCTTCTTTTTCTTTCCATTATCTTTGGCAGGTGAATAGTTTAGCAGAGGTGACTTCCAAAAGCTTTGAGAAGCATCGGGGGAGATTAACTGTCTGTCTTTAGCTCTAGCTGAAGCTAATAAGACTAAAGAGCATTTCGAAAGAGCTTGCTGATTCCGTTGTTTTGGGAAAGGAGCTTGATTCGCTTCACTGGGTGGTTGTTTCAGGATCTAAGTTCCTTAAGACTGAGGCCGGCAAAATTTATTTGGAGAGCATTCGAGCTGATTTGAAGGCTGAGGAATTTGGGGAATTCAAGCTAGCCGCCCTCGCCAAGCCTAACAATTTGTATGATCAAATTATCCATAATTGTCGCATCGCCCTCCATTCTAGGGCGTTTTTCTGAAGAAGACTTCTTATTTTTTGACCCCTTAATGGAGGATCTTGGAGGATCCGAGGAAGCTGGCGATGGTGCTATTCCTCCGACTGAAGAAGTTTCTACTGTTGTTGCTCCTGAAAATTAGCCTGCGAATGTTTGCAATTAGATTATAAGGATTTATAAATCTAAGTTGTTTTACGTTTTCGTTGTGAATGATGTGTTAGCATTTTATAGATGTACAAGCGGTTTGTTTGTGTTGTCTTCTCGCCCCCTCTTTTTTATATATGTATACTCTCTCTCTCTCTCTCTCTCTCTCTCTCTTTTCTTGAGAGTTTGTATTTGGAATTCTCATACATGGAACTCTCATATATATATATTAAATTTTTTGCCTTTTACTCCAGGGAGGGATACCTCCCCTCAAGGTAGTATTTTGGCTTTGTTTCCAGATTAACATTTGGTCATCAACCGGTTGGAATTTCCTTGTTAAAGTAATCATTTTGGAACCGTTACAACTAATTGAAAGGGTAATACCAAGTGGAAAGTAGAAACTTTATTCATAGTAAAAGAGAGAACTACACATAATACTTTTTATGTACTTTACATTCCACGTGCAGGGGAGTGGCTTTTCATCTCCTCTGTTTAATCTATACGTTCCAACTCCTTCTACCTCTACCATTATGTAGGGGCCATCTCATTTGGAATCTAATTTTTCAATGGGCCCTGCAGCTTCTGTCTTCTGCAGAACTAAATCTTCCTCTTTGAAACCATGAAGGACGTACTTTGCTATCATAAGCTTTGGCCATCTTGCTTTTATAGTTCTGAACTCTCCTTTAAGCCGTAGCCCTCATCTCTTGAACCAGATCCAAATCTTCTCTTCTGATTTCAAATTTATGTGACTGTCTTAAGATTTTATCCTCCACGTTTCCTTGCCTATTTCTGCCTAGAACACATCCTTTATTCCATATACTAAGCTGAAAGGGATTTCTTGTGTGGATTGCTTGGGAGTGGTGCCATACGACCACAAAAATCTAGGAAGTTCATTCAACCAATCTCCCTTGGCATCCCTTAGTTGTGTTTTTAACTGTTGGAGGATTATTCAGTTGGTTACTTCTGCTTGTCAATTTGCTTGTGGGTTGTTGACCGAAGTGAACAATTGCTTGATTTTTAGCTCTTCTGACATCTTTTCAACTTGCCCCCTTGAAATTGTGTCCAATTATTCATGATTAAAAGTTTGAGGATGCCGAATCGATAGATGAATTAGTCGATGGCCATGATTAGATATTCCTTTTGCCCAATTGTGCGAGGTAATTTACCTACTATGTCCATCCCCCACATGAAGAACGGGCGGGCGCTTTCCATAGTTTTCATGAAGGTAGAGGGGTTGTGCAAATGATTTGCGTGTTTTTTACAAGGGCAACATCTCTACACTAGGGTTGAGGCATCTTTTAGCATAATTGGCCAGTAGTATCGTTGCCTCAAAACCTTTCTAGCAAGGGAATGAGTTCCTGAATGGTTGTCATAACTATCCTTGTAAACTTCTCGCATGACATATTCTGCTCGATTGGGGTTCAAGCATTTGAGCCATGGGGATGAGAACCCTCTTTTGTACAAATCATCGTCTATCAGAGCGTACCTGGCCAATCTCCTCTTAAGGTTTCTTATTTCTTTTAGGTCTTGTGGGAGAGCCTTGAGGAATCAATGATAGGGGTTGTCCATGTTGCCGTGAGGTTCTCTCTCACGAGCACTTCTTTGCTTCTTTCTCTATTTTCTTTGAACAAGTGTACTGTGGGTTTAGCTGCTGACAATAGGGTTACACTTCTCCGGCTGACGAAGTAAGTCCAATTAGCTAGTTTAGCTGGCTTGATCGGCCATTGAACTTTCTTCTCTAGGAATTTGGTCGAGTTTGCATTCTTCAAACCTCTCCATTTCTTCCCGTAATTTTGCCAAATATTTCAACATTTTCTCCTGTCTTACTTCATATTCTCCTTCTGCTTGACTGAATACTAACTGAGAGTCACTAAAAGTGTGTACTTTCCTAGCTTCTGCAACGTGAATCAATTTGCTTCCTAACAGGATGGCCTCGTATTTGGCCTCATTATTTGGAATGAGAAATTCGAGGGTGATGGCGTATTCCATGTTGTCCGCTTCTGGGCTCTTGATTACTTTGCGAACTCCACTCCTATTGAAGTGGATGATCCATCAACAAACATTTCCCACACTTGGTATTTTGCATCGTCTTCTCCTTTTGCAATCTCTGAGATGAAATCTGCTAAGACTTGTGCTTTTATGGTGCACCTCGGTTGGAATTCAATACCGTGTTCGCTCTACTCCACTACCCACTTGACCCTTCTTCTAGAGGTGTTCGGGTTTGCCAAGATATGTTTCAAGAATTGATTTATCAATACGATCACTTGGTGGGATTAAAAGTACATACGTAATTTCCTTGATGCCACTACCAATTCTAGTGCAAGTTTCTTAATTGTGGGGAGGGTTATTCTGGCTCTACTCCTTACAGTACTTTGCTAACGTAATAACGAGTTGATTTTCTTTTCCTTCCGCCCTTACCAATACAACACTCACTGGTTCCTTGGAAGCTGAAAGGTATGTGGTTTGGTTAGTAATGTGGCTTGGATAAATACATCTTCAAGTTGTCAAACGCTTCTTGACAGTCTTTTTTCTACGAGAAACCCTCTATTTTTCACATCCCACTGTTGAGTCTACCAATGTGTCAATCCTTGGGAGGGGGTATGAATCTTTAGGACATGCTCGGTTCAAATCTATAAAGTCAATGTACATTCTCCACTTTTTGTTTGGTTTAGGAACCAAAACAACGTTAGCGAGCTATTCCAGGTAGTGCATTGGGCCGATGTACCCCCACCATTAGCAATTTTTCCACCTCTTCTTTTATTATTTTATTCCTCTCTGGTCCGAAGTTTTGCTTCTTTTGCTTCACAAATCGGCAAGCTGGGTTGACATTCAACCTATGAATCATAACTTCAGGGTCTATCCCAACCAAATCATGTACAATCCATGCAAAAGCATTTCTAAGAAATTGCACTAGTATTTCATCCAACCAACGTTCCATAGCTGTCCTGATCGAGGTGTTTTTTCGGGTTCACCTTCTAATACCTGCGCGTCCTTTAATTCTTCTGCTGCGATGAGTTTTTCTTCTTCTAACCTCTTCTTTTTCTGTTGTTGTTCGGGTTGCCCGAGCATGGGTGATGGTCGATATTCATGGACTATTTTTGCATCGTTATTTGCCTTCCTAGGTACTTGATTTCTCTTTCTGTTGGAGAGTTGGACTTTTTCTTGAGAATGTTTGCATGATATTTTCATGCAAAGTGATGGTCTCCATTGTAACGTCCATCCAATTTTACACATAATATAGATACTAATTGATAGTTATTGAGAAATTTAAAATAAATTATAGATTGAAATTGTGATGGATGTCGAATCCACCAAAAACAATTCCTACAAACACTTTTGTAAAAGTGTGAGTAGGGTCGAATACACAGGGATTGATTTTAAATTAATTTCTTCAAAAAATAAAAAGATAAAAATAATTAGAGGTTTTTTTACTTTGAAGAAAAATAAAAACTAAATTAAACTAAAGAGCTAATAAAATTAGAAGAGGTTAATATAAGAGAAGAGTATTCCAGTTAAAAGCATGATCATGTTTAATTACACGGTCAATCATAGATGCAAAGATAACAATCATTCACGATAGATAAATTGGTTATGGCCATTAGTACGACCTAACGACCTCATATTTTCTTACCTTGTGGATAGTCAAGGAACGTTCTTTGACTAAATCCCTCATCAGTAAACAATCTTGGGAACGTTCTCAAGATTTAATTTACAGACATCATTAAAAACTACAAAGGCCCAATTCTAATTAATAAATTCCTACGAGGATTTATTTAAGTTAGATTGTGCATTCCCCACAACATAATCAAAAACTTCTACATAATCAATTATGTGCAAACTTCTAAATTGTTACCACTAGTTATTGAACTAAACAAACAATTATGGATTTGCAAGTTCAATTGGTTAGGTAAATATTCTTGACAATGAATGTACCTCTCATTCATAAATCATATTATTTATAATAAAAGCACAGAGAACAATACAAATACCAATATGAATGAAAGAAAAAAGCATAAATTAGATCTCACAACTTGTTGGAATTAAGCATTCACCAAATCTTCAACCGGAATGAGAGAACTAGCTAGACATGCTCATGAAAGAATGCATGAAAAGCAAAGTAAGAAAATATCATAAAAACGCAAAAAAATAGAGAGATGAGAATTCAATGTCTGAAATTCTCAAGAGTTCAAAAGTGAATCCTAAAGTAAATTACATCACATATATATACTAACTAAATACCTAATTCTATCAGATTATAAGTTCATAACCCTACATCACATATATATATATACTAGCTAAATACCTAATTCTACTAGGATTAAAAGGTAGATTCCTACTTGAACTAAAAAACTAATGAAAGTAAAATGATTATCCTAGTTAAACTCGTCATTCATCAAAAGATAGTCCAAGCAGCTCCAAATTCTTGTCAGAAATTGAGTTTGAGTTTTGTCCGAATTTCCATTTTGGTTTTTTTCTTCATTTGCCATTCAATTTTACCTAATGCTGCAAAATAATATTTAATTAGGAGCATTTTTGTCATAAAATAGGTCAAATTATCACATGAAATAAACACAAAATGCTATCCTATTAAATTGGTGTATATTAAGACTTGAACGAAGTAAATGGGAGCTCATTATAATATTTGGGGACAAGAAATTAGGTAGGATGTAATGGAAATTTCTTTTGAAAAGTAAACAATAAAAATAAAATAATATTAATTATATAATAATATATATATGTATATGTAATATATAAAAGAAGAGATGGCAAGCGGATGCAACCACCGCCTCAACTCGTCCATACATTATTTTATATATATATATATATATATATATATGTTGGAATATTGGAAGACTGTGCCGTAGAAAACCACTACCTTAAAAGCGAAATTTCGGTACTACCGTGGTGCAGATAGTATAAACCAATCGCTCCCCAAGGTTAACACAGCTATTACTTTCTTACACGCGCACTCGTGGAAGAAAGCTTGGAACAACGAACAGAATATAAAACTCAAAAGTGAAAGAAATGAAATGAGCTAGAAGAGGAGAGCTCTAAGTTTTTTAGGTGTGACAAATGAATGGAACTCATGCCTATTTATAGAGCCATGACTAAGTAGATGAAATCAATTGGACTTATCCAATCCTTAATCCAACGGGTATAATAGAATAAAAGAGGATTTGTTGGTTAATAAGCTAAAATTAAGGCAAGGGACTTGGTCTTCTTTTTAGTCATTCCTAACAATCCCTCACAAATGACTAATATAGAAGAAGAATATAATTTCTGAGTGAAGGAATAGATATACTTAAGCATTAATATCTTTCGATTGAATTAATGCATAGTGAAGTGAGGCAATCAATTTGGCTAACGAGAGTGATATGACTCTTGAATTTTCGATAGCTCAAATTGAGACCCCCACAATCACGTATGAATTCATTAGTGTTCGTTGTTTCGCGATAAAGTTTCGAGCGCTATTAATGGCCATGCGCTTATACCTTGGGTTCAAATGAGTGCTCTAGAAAGAACTTTCATTTTTCTTTCATAGAAGGCGGCCCACCTCCACACTCAACACAGATAGCTTCATCAAGTCTATAGACCACTCAACAACTGAGCTATGAGGCTATGTTTCTGAACAGAGTCAGAGTTATCCATCAAGTCCTTATTAGGACCACCCAAACACAGGGCTATGGATTTATATGGTCAATACCATATTTCATCAATTAAGGAATTTTAACCCTATTGCTTTTGAAGACTCAAAGATAATTCTCCTGGTTAGTCCTTTAGTGAGAGGATCTGTCAAGTTCCTCTCGGACCTCACATAATCCAGGGAGATGATCCCATTCTTTAGGAGTTCTTTCACTGCTTCATGTCTGATACGAATATGTCTCCTTTTGCCATTGTAAGTATAGTTCTTGGCAATTCCAATAGCAGCTTAGGAGTCACAGTGCAGAGACACTGGCGCAGTTGACCCCCACAAGGGCACATCTCCCAATAAGTTTCTCAGCCACTCTGCTTCTTGACCTGCTAATTCAAGAGCTATAAATTCAGATTCCATAGTAGAGCGAGCTATACAAGTTTGTTTTGCAGATTTTCAGAAAATAGCTCCCCCACCCAATGTAAAGACGAATCCACTAGTTGAGCTTACTTCATCATTATCGGTAACCCAATTTACATCACAAAATCCTTCTAACACTGGGGGGAATTTATTAAAGTGCAAACTCAAGTTTATAGTCCCCTTTAGATATCTTAACAAGCAACGTAGTGCATTCCAATGTTCATTATTGGGATTATGGGTATACCGACTTAGTCTACTCACAGGATAAGCTATATCATGTCTGGTGTAGTTCATGAGAAACATAACACTCCCTATAATTTTTGCATATTCAGCTTGTGACACACTATCACCTTTGTTCTTTTTCAGACGTATACTTGCGTCATAGGGTGTTTTGACTGGTATTTCATCTTGACCACCGAACTTGTCCAAGATTTTCTTTATGTAGTGAGACTGACAAGGAGAGAACCCATTTTCTGTTTTTCTAATTTTAATGCCTAGGATTACACCAGCTTCTCCTAGATCTTTCATGTCAAATTGTGCTGATAAGAATCTTTTGGATTCATCAATTCTTTCTATGTTACTACCAAAAATCAGCATATCATCGACATATAGGCATATAATAACACATTATGTCCCAAACAATTTTGATTATATACATGTATCTGATACATTTGTTTTGTATCCATTAGTTTTTAAAGTATGATCAAACTTTTCATACCATTGTTTGGGTGTTTGTTTTAACCCATATAGTGATTTTCTAAGTTTACAAACTTTATTTTCTTGGCTAGGTATAATAAACCCCTCTGGTTGTTCCATATATATTTCTTCTTCCAAGTCTCCATTTAGGAAGGCTGTTTTTACATCCATTTGATGAATTATTAAGCCAAGAATAGCTGATAGGGCAACTAGAGTTCTAATGGTTGCAATCTTTGTCACAGGTGAATATGTATCAAAGTAGTCTATGTCTTTCTTTTGTGTATAACCCACAACCACTAATCGTGCCTTAAATTTATCTATTGATCCATCTGGTTTTAATTTTTTCTTGAATACCCATTTGCATTTTATAGGCTTACTTCCTATAGGCAAATCTACTAAATCCCAAGTATGATTTAATATTATAGAATCTAGTTCATTTTTAATGGCTTCCTTCCAAAAACTAGAATCTATGGAGGTTATTGCTTCCATATATGTCTTAGGATCATCTTCAACTAAAAACATTGAAACAAAGTCTTCATTTATCTTTCCTTGGTCTTCCGTTATGAAAGCAGTTAAAAAGTCTGGTCCAAAACTATGTCCAATTTTTTGTCTTTTACTTCTTCTAGGTTCATTCACAATACAATTAGAGGAAGTTAACAAAGGTTTATTGCTTGACGGAGCTATATCCGTTCTGGAAGTTTTAATTAATGAAAAAACTAGTTCAAAAAATTCAGCATCTCTTGATTCACAAAGAGAGTTATCATTTAAACACATGAATCTATATGAGGCACTATTTTGGGCATATCCAATAAACACACAGTCAAAGGTTTTAGGTCCTATACTTATTTTCTTAAATTCTGGATATGCTACTTTAGCTAGACAACCCCACACTTTAAGATGTTTAAAGTTAGGAGCAAACCCTTTCCATAATTCATAAGGGGTTTTATCCAATTTTTTATGTGGGACTCTATTAAGGATATAGCATGTAGATAAAGCTGCTTCCCCCCACATATTATAAGGCATACCTGAGCTTAAAAACATAGCATTCATCATTTCTTTTATAGTTCTATTTTTTCGTTCAGCTATGCCATTTTGTTGAGGTGTATATGGAGCAGACATTTCATGGATTATTCCATTAATCTCACAAAATTCTTTTAAGAACTTAGTATTATATTCTCCACCTCTATCAGATCTAAGTCTTTTAATCTTCTTATCCAATTGATTTTCGACTTCAGCCTTAAATTTAAAAAACATTTCAGCAGCCTCATCTTTTGATTTTAATAAATAAATTCTAGTGTATCTAGAAAAATCATCAACGAAGGAGATATAATATTTTTTACCACCCTTGCTTAATGTATTTCTGAAATCAGCTAGATTTGAGTAGATTAATTCTAGTAATTTAGTGCTTCTAGATGTGATGGAATTAAAAGGTTTCTTTACGTATTTTGCCTCTACACAGACTCCACATTTAGAGCATCCATTTGTGTCAGAAATATTTATAAGATTCATAGTTTTCAACCTTTTAATAGAGGAATAGTTTACATGTCCTAATCTACCATGCCAAATATCAGCAGATTCCATCAAATAAGCAGAACTGGAAGAAATTTTATTAATAGCAGGCGAAACAGCGTTTAGAACAAATAAACCACCAGATAAGTATCCCTTTCCTACAAAGTCATTATTCCTAGTGATTATAACCTTATCAGATTCTAACACAATTTTCAAGCCAGCTTTATTTAATAAACTACCAGAAACTAGATTTCTACGTAAAGAAGGCACATATAGTACGTCATTCAAAGCAAGTGTTTTGCCAGAAGTAAGTTTAAGGAAGATCTTTCCTTTACCCAAGACTCCGGTGGTTGTAGAGTTTCCCATGAAGACACACTCGCCATCCATTGCGTCGCTAAGTTCATGGAATAGTGCTTTGTTGGAGCAGAAATGTCTGGACGCTCCAGTGTCTAGTATCCAGTCTTCTTTGTTCTCTATCAAGTTGGCTTCTACAACTATCGCAGCGATGATCTCATCATTTTCAGCTAGGTTGACTTGTGGAGTTGATTTAGTGGTTGGATTTTGGTTTGTCTTTTGTTGATCCTTTCTATGGTAGCACTGGTACGCTTTGTGTCCTAGCTTCCCACCGCAGTAGCACGATATTTTGTGCTTTTGGATCTTGCTGTCAGGTCCTTTGAACGTCTTGTGTTGATTGTTCTTTTAAAAGCCTTTTATTTTATTCTGGGGAAACCTGTTTTTAAATCCAGCAGACTCACGAAGGTTAGCTTTAACTGAAACAGAAAAGAGAGAAGTTTCCTTATCTTTTAGATGATTTGCTTCCTCCGTCCTCATATGGCTCATTAGTTCTTGAAGTGTTAGATCCTTTCTTGTGCTTCAAGTGGTTGCGATATTCACTCCAAGTATGAGGGAATTTCTCCAGTAGTACGTTGGCTTGTAAAATTTCACACATTTTCATGCCCTCGCTTAGCACTTCAATTACTAGGTTCTCGTACTCATGGATTTGGTCCATTATAGGCTTCTCATCAACCATTTGAAATTGAAGCCATTTGCCGACGATGTACTTTTTTCTTCCAGCGTCATCATCTCCGTATCTTACCTCCATTGTAGTCCAGATTTCTTTGGCACTCTTATAGTTGACAAATAAATCGAACAGAGAATTGTTCATATGATTCAGCAGATGACCTCTCACCGTTTTATTATCGCTGTCGTATTTCAGTTTTGTCCCGTGCTTAGATTTTGTAGTCGTCCCTTCTGCTGGAATTGCCGCTGCAGTAATGGCAAGAGTGGAGATTTCAGCTGGAGTTTCCGGTGGATTCTGGAACAGCACATAGTCCACGTCCAATTGTTCAAAAAGTATGAGCAACTTTTGTGACCATCGTTTATAGTTGGTCCCGTCAAGTGGCTCTAGTTTGGAGAGGTCAGGCAGTGTTTTAGTAATTGGACCAGCCATTATAACAATATTTTCGCTTTCAACTTGTTGGAATATTGAAAGACTGTGCAGTGGAAAACCAATGCCTTGAAAGTGAAATTTCGGTAGTACCGTGGTGTAGATAGTATAAACTAATCGCTCCCCAAGATTAACACAGCTATTACTTTCTTACACGCGCACTCGTGGAAGAAAGCTTGGAACAACGAACAGAATATAAAGCTCAAAAGTGAAAGAAATGAAATGAGCTAGAAGAGGAGAGCTCTAAGTTTTTTGGGTGTGACAAATGAATGAGAACTCATGCCTATTTATAGAGCCATGACTAAGTAGATGAAATCAATTGGACTTATCCAATCCTTAATCCAATGGGTATAATAGAATAAACGAGGGTTTGTTGGTTAATAAGCTAAAATTAAGGCAAGGGACTTGGTCTTCTTTTTAGTCATTCCTAACAATATATATATATATATATACATACATGGTTTAACATCTCAATTGCAGATTGCGTCACACACAATATTCTCACATTTCAAATTCACACACACCCCCACACATTTGCGAACAACAACTACGAAAATGTATTATTTTAATTTTTATAATTATACTATTTAATTAGTCAGTTTATTAAATACTAATTGTATTGATTGATGCACTATTTAACTGAATATTTTACGAGATTGGTTATTTAAATTGGTGTCAAATTAAATATCACAAATGAGATAAAAATATTATAGTTAGTTAAATTATTAAATTCGTTAGATTTAATCATTATTATGGTTAATTTACACAATTCCATTGTACTTATTAACCAAATATGTAATTCTATGTATTGGTGTTTAATTAAATTATATAGCAGTGAGGAATAGATTAAATTTATAGAAATATTCAAAAACTATATTTAAGAAATATTAGGAAATTATATTTGAGAAATATTATGGTTATTAAAAAAAATGAGATTTTTGTAATAATTTAATTTAGGGATGTTATTAAGAACGATAGTTATAAAGATATAAGGGGTTTGATTCAATAAATTTTACGAGTTAATTGATAAATTAAATATATACTTGAGAAGCTTAGAAAGTGCAGTTTTCTAAAAGAAAATGAAACAGAGGTTTGAACTTCAATATAAATAAAATGTTAAAAGATTAGTGAAAAACGTACGAATATTATATAATATTCTATTTAGAGTTTATGATATTCTCAATATATTGATTATATGTATAATACTTTATTATAGGACGTGAGAACAAAGTAGAGGGTTGAGCGTCCTTTATGTTAATTGAAGCATTTTGAGATTTGATGTAAGTATAGTTAATTGATTTATATATATATATATATATTTATGTGTCCTATTATATATATTGGTTGCTTATATATTTGACTGTGACCTTGGATTTATATCTATATATATGGATATAGTATATTGATTGTTTATATATTTGATCGTGGACTATTTGCTGGGTCACCTTGATATCGATGCAATTATTATTATATGTTAAATGTGGTTGTATTGTACAGGCGTGAGATAAATAATTATATGGTCGTATACTTGATTGGTGAATAAAATCGAATAGGAAAGTTAATGATTAGAATTATTAAATAAAATTGAATGATGAAATTAATGATATTGTTGTTGTGAATTGTGATAAAAGATAGCTTACGAACTGGGAGGGTGCATACTGCAATGGCTTATGATGATAAGATTAATGACGAGCTGTGTGCTCATTGATCAGTGACGATGATATAACATATCATACGAGCTATGTGCTGCGTGATATGATTGGTGATGGGGATATCATACGAGCTATGTGGTATCAGTGTTGATGGGGTGTCATACAAGCTGTGTGTTGTGTGATACCGAGTAAAAAAAGAAATATTGTGATTGAAATGGGAATGATAGCCAGTAAAGGCATTGAGTGATCTACTCTTATTTGGTTAAGTAGGGCCCCAAGAAAATAAACTAAAATGTCACTATTATGGTATGATATGAGCATTTGTGATTTTTTATATTATCTGGTATTTTTTTTAATATTGGTTGGTTGATATGATTGTATTATGTTTGCCTTGCGACATATATATATATATGTATATATAGATTGCTTGCCTATACTAACTGAGTAGGCAGCTCACGCCTTGCCTCGTACTTTCAGGAGATAGATCACATTGACTAGTCATTGGAGTTTAAGCCGCGCCGTTATTGTGAATAACTGGGTCAGCCGTGACATCTGAAGCTAAAAGTTTTATTATGAAAATATTAAATATGTCAGTCTCTGGCCCGATTTGCATTTAAAATCTTGTACAACTGATTGTTGCATTAATTTTCTTTGGGATTTTGTAAACGAGGACGTTTTGGGAGAGTAAATATTATCTTTTGAATATACCTATTATCTCATGAGACTATATATTATATTGATAACTAAAATATTTTATATGAGCGGTTGTACTAAGGAAAGTGTATGATAATTAGTGGTAATTAAGTATAATGTTGTAGGGGGTGTTACATCCATTCTCCTTTCCTATCCCTCTATAAGTAGGTAATTTCAACTTCATATGGTGCTGATGTTATTGCCTTGAAAAATTTTAAGCTTGGGCATCCCACTATAATATTGTAAGACGAAGGTGCGATCACCACAAAAAATTTCAACATTCTTGTGGCCCACTGAGGGGCGATTCCTATCGAGATGGGTAAGGCGATTTCACCAAGGGGCTCTATGATTCCGTTGATTTCCACTAGTGGGGTGTTAACTTTCATTAACATGTTAACTCCTATTCCCATTTTGGAGAAAGCAACAAAGAAAAAGATTTAGTTGCACTCCCTCTATCTACTAGCACTTTCTTCACCCCAAAAATTGGATATTGTTACCGAGATTACCTGGCGTCATTGTGCTGGGGTATTCCCCTTTCCAAATCTTTTGAACTGAAGTCGATTTCTTCTTCTGGTACTCAGGCGAAGGTTACCTCTTTGCAGTTATGAATTACTTGAGAGGGGGATGCCCCTTAATCAACGCTTTTCGTGATCGAGCCGAGTCTCCTCCAACTGGTGCACCCGTTACAACTCCTATTATTCCTGAGGTGGGGACTTTTCCGTTCTTTTTTCTACTGGAACTTTCTGCTTCCTCGAACCCACGTTAAGTCTTTGGGGGATGGACGCATGCTCTTGGGCTTTGTTTTCTACATATTCTTTCAAATTCCCCCTTTGAATTAACTTTTCAATCTCATTCTTTAAGTTGTAACAATCCCTAGTGCTATGCCCCTGGTCTTTGTGAAACCTGCAATATTTGTCTAATGTCAATCGTTTTGGATTGTCTTTAATTTTTCTCAGCCACTGCATAATTCCTTGTTGCTCTGCCACTACCAAAATTTCAGCTCTTGGTGCTTTGAGGGGAGTGTATCTTGCAAATCACTTGGGGGCATGTGCCTCTGCTCTTTTACTTGTCTTTCTCTCCAAGGATCCTTTCTTTCTCCCTCTCAAAATTTTCTTTTGCTGCTTGTGTCTGCTTTAGGTCTCATGGCCTCTTTGATGTGTATGTATTTGGCTTCTCTTTTGAGCAAATCATCCAATGTCGCTAGGGGTTTGCTGGTGATAGATTTCCTGAATTTCCCTCTATGCAACCCTTGTTGGAGTATGATCGCCAGTAGTTCATGGTTCAAATGTGGGACTTCCAGTACGGTTTCTTAGAATCCTTGTACATAATCTCTCAAGCTTTCTTGCTCCTATTTGTACTATAGTGAAAAGATGTGAAGCTGTGTAGCAAGTTCTGCTTGTACTTATTTTTTTGTTCTCAGTGTTTGTTTTTTATTAGTATTCTAGCATTTAATTTTTTGTTGAGTCTGTTGACAGCTAGAGTCCAAAGTGTGTTAGTTTTCTTCTTTAGCTAAAACTCTATTCTTTATATATAGTTTCACATCTCTGTAACTTCAGTACTTGAGTGTTAGATGAATAAAGCATAGTTTTTCTTTCTTTTCATTCTCTAATTTACTGCCATGGATGTACTTTGTTTCTACCCTCCAATTCTCACATGTTATCAGAGCCATGAAGGTCTCTGGATATCATCCCTGTTAACTGCTTCTCAACACAGTGTATCTTTACCAAATTGATTACCTATGGCGGGAATGTCTACCTTTCCGACGCTACCTGAGAGATTGCAACTTCATGGGTCGGATCACCCAGGGATGACGCTGGTAAGTGCACCTCCTACTGGGAATGATTACTTGAATTGGAGTTTTGGAGTTAAATGAGCACTGCGTGCAAAAATGAAATTGTGTTTCATCGACAAAACTTCGACAAAACCGAACGCTGATGATCTCCTTCTATTCTTTATATATAGTTTCACATCTCTGTAACTTCAGTACTTGAGTTTTAGATGAATAAAGCATAGTTTTTCCTTCTTTTCATTCTCTAATTTACTGTCATGAATGTACTCTGTTTCTACCCCTCAAATTCTCACAAGTTGTCTTGAGATATCTTTTATTGATAGAAAAATGATGTAGGAAATATTGAGATAATTGTTCAAAACTCTCGATGGAATGAATAGACAACTTATTGAACCATGCTTTCCCAGCTAAAGTGGTCCGAAGATCTTGCAATATCCAGTTTCACTCATATCTAGTAGATCTTCCTTAGCTAGGAATTTGTCTAAGTGATCTTCCGGGTCACCTGTCCCATTATATTCTACAAGGGTAGGTATTCGCACTCCTTATGGTAGAGCTTATGCCAATATCTGCATCAAAAATGGGATTCTTTTGGCTGGTGCGACAGCTAAAGGTAACGGATCATAGGTAGCATCTTACAATTGGGAGGTACTTTGGGTGCGGGAATTATTCTCTCTTCTGCTACTAACAGGGCCTTCCTCTCTTCTTTCAGCTCTATTTCCTCTCTCTCCAGCTCCTCGTCATCTCCTCTTCCCTCGATCCTCGGGGCCGCAGGGCGTGCCTCGGCTCGGCGAAGAGAACGGAGAAGGTTCCCTATGATGATTTGCCGTGAAATGGAGTATTGCTCTTTTGGTTGCACAGGTTGAAGCATCCTATATCATTTGCTAGAGCGCCTCTGATTAGATGGACAAGGGGTGGCGGGGAAGCCAGAGGCGGCAATCTACCTTCACCTCTCCATCCCTCTTCTTATTCTGTCCTTGGTTGGGGTGGTGCATTTTATGTTCTCATTTTCCAGGTGCAGGAGGTCTCTTACATTATGTTGATTTTCTTCTTGTCCTAGCTCTTCGTTCATTTCTAGGTTTCTAACCTTCGATCAAGGCTGCATTCTCAATATTGTAATTGTGTGTACCTACTAACGTCGCCAAGTTGATATTGCTCAACTAATAATTTATGTAAAAATTAACTAGAATATACTAAAATTATTATTTTATTTAAGTCATTCATTCTGTTACAATCACAAATATGTAGCAGATAATTTCTATAATCTAAAACTCCAAACAAAGGAGAACCTTGCCTTCAACAATGGATATGTTTTCCAAAAAGAAAAAGATCCCCCCATATCCTACAAAGAGAGCTCCTTTTTATACCTACCAACTAAGTAAGGTAAATGATGAATTTTTACTCTTTCACCCCTCATTCTCTTAGGATGCGTATACAGATGGAAATTTCATGAGGCGTAAAATGGACTTTTCGCCAACTCTTCATAAATATCTTAATCCCCTTGATGTGGTCATAATCCCATCAATCATGCTATAATTACTTGAATTATTTTTTGACTTCCCAAATATTAAACTTCTCATTGATGGGAGGCATTAAATGTAATTGGCTTTCTAATCTTTCCATATCATAAACATACCAAAATCATCCACATTTTCTCTAAACTAAACTTATTATTCACTCATAAAGTTTTTAATAGTGTGATCATGGATTACAGAAATCCATTATGCAATTAAAGCATGCTTCTCCTTTTTCTACCAAGATCTCAATGTTCCCTCATAATTGGTAGACAATAACATGATTACACTTTTTGTGAATAAAGATCAGATAATTAAAGCCAATGTTTCAGGGAAATGAGTAACATTTTCTATTTTAATATTTTAGCGCATACTTCACTAATTATATATTTAAAACAGTATATAACAAAATATTTTTAAAAATATAAGTTTCTTTCATGTGGGATAAATAATTACACTCTCACCTCTTGAAATATAATGTAATTATTCGTTGATTATATGCGGTTTGGAAGATTGCATTTAGCATCCTTCAAGTTTGCTTTTATCTAACAAAATTTACTGAATTTGTTGATATTAATAGAAAAAATTGAATGAAAATTGATATTTACTCTCGATTAACTTATTACTGATTTATTTTGGATCGATCCATCAACACACATAAGACCCTCAGATTTGTTATGAACTTTCATTTGGAACTCAATTATTAGTCAATTTGAGGGGGACTCTAACACGTCACTAAACCAAGCTTCTTGAACTCATTCCCCCCTTGCTCTAGCATCGTTGGACATTGTATACGCACTTTTTAGTTCAATGCAATCTGGTTTTCTGAATTCGCGTGTGCAATTTACGATTTTGTGATTTGTTCCTCCCGACTCTGATATATTCGGCGCGCTGCATTAGTGCCGAGCGGAGGTATTGGCGGACGTAGTCAGCGGACTACTAGCCACACGACGCGCTGTGTGATAGGCGCCTCGTGAGAGGTGGTATCTTTTCATTTAAATTAAAATGGTATTTCTAGTTTTTACTATCGAAATTAGTACCGTGAGAGGAGGGGCCGAGCACCCCCCCCCCCCCCCCCCCGATGGTTGGGGGAGTCTCTTGTAATTACACCTCTTATCTTGCTCGTGGGATAATACTGATGATCGATTTATGATTCAATTTGACTAGTTACTTTGACTCACGAAATATATATGTTAAGGATTAAATAATTTATTCAATAAGTATAATTAATTAGCTTTATATATATGTACCCACACGTACACTGTAAGAAAAATTCCATGCAATGTCATTAACCAACAAATGCTTGTTACGCAATAACCACAAAATCACAAAGCAATCAATACCACAATCGTATTTCAGTCCACATTACAATATGTTTGAATAATTGTTTATTTTTTTATGGCTCTGCTTACCCGAGCGTGCACCATCCAATGGTCTTCATCGGCTATCATCATCTCATTGCAATATCTCCTCCTCTTTTCTTTTATTTTTCTTCTTTTTTTTTTCTTTCTGATACCACACAACACACAACCCGTGGGATATCCCATCACTAATAATATCACACAACATGCATCTCGTAAGATATCACATCATCAATAATATCACACAACACATAACTTGTGTGCTACTCCATCATTAATAATAGCACACAACATACAGCTCGTATGATATCACGTCATCTCTGTTGATCAATGATAGCAGACAATTCGTCATTAATCATATCATTATAAGTCATTGCAATATGCAAATAATCTTTACTCAATTTACAATATCCTCATCAACAACTTCATTGTTCAATTTCATTCAATACTCAAATATAGTATCGCACAATCATTCCTCCGTCTTTCGTGCACCATAACTAGAGATTTGCACATAACGACAACTTCACATATCAATAATGTATTCAACCATTATATTAGTAAGAAGGAGTCGCTCAACCTTCTACTTTATTTTCATGTCCTATTATAATATCTATAGTTAATATATTGAGTATATAAAAAATTCTAAAATAAAATATAAAATATTGTTAGTACATTTTTCTTAATCTTTTAATATCCCATTTACAACTATATTCAAATCTTGGTTTTGTTTTGTTTAAATAAATTAGACATCTTAAATTCTCAAAGAGTATATAATTTTTCAATTAATTCATAAAAATATATTTTATTAAATTCCTCATATTTGTCTGCCAGATTCCTGCACGGCTTAACTTTAGAATTAACCCAAAAAACTCATATACCTTTTGATGAGCATAGTATTTCTTAAATATATTTTTCAATATTTCTAGTAATTTATCATCAATCTCTGGTTATAATAGCGATTAATTAAATACCTACACATATAGTTAAGTATCAGTTTAATAAACTCGATTAAGCTGAACAAATCAATTACAGCAATACTTAAATCTATTAAATTACATAAATTAATAAATTGGTTGTAACATTCTTAGATCTAAATGAAATATTTAACTAATCACTAATTCATAAATAATCGAATTCATTACATTTTAGATTAAATATTAAAATCAGATAATAAAAATTATATTTAATAAATTCGCTAATTAAAAAACATTATATACGAATTAAATAACATTATTAAAAGGATAATTTATTCCCTGATGTTTGTAAGAGGAAGAGAGAGACCCCGTTTCAGAAAAGAGGAAACGTCTGAGTGCATATGTAAATGAATGTCAGTCAATAATATAGAAATAAATTTTCTCCAAATTATAATACATTAATGTCAATAAAACTTACAAGAGCTTCCAATCACCGAAATAAATATGAAGAGATATACTTTCATTCAATTAAAATTTGGATTATTGAATGTCACTTCAATTATTTTTAAAAGAATAACGGATTTATTCTACTACATATGTAAAAAATTTGCATATCAATATTACCTCATTTAATTATTATATAATGTTACTTTACAATTAGGGGTGGCAATTAGACCCGTACCCGGCAGAATTCGCCCCATTAAGGGTGGGTTCAGGTCAAAAAATTATTAGCCGTGGCGGGTTTCGAGCCCATAGAAACCCGTCCCAGACCCGACCCGATAATATATAATATAATATATATATATATATATATATTTGTTTTTTTTTTTTTTTTTACTTTGGAGGCATTGATGCACTCTTGTTGTTAGTTGTGGAATGAGGTAAATGGTAAGTAAAATTTTAATTATATATATATTTTTTTACTTTATTGTGGTAGAATAAATATTAATAAAAATATTATATTTTTTATTTGTTTATTGTTAGGTAATTGAACAGTTGAAGAATTGAAAAATTGTCCTACAATTCTTGACGAGGAGGAAGATGAATGATGATGTTGTAGTATTTATTTTGATTTGATAATTTATTTTTGGACTTGAATATTTGAGGAATAAATTTATTTGTAACTGATATATTGATTTTTCATTTAAATATTTGTACAACACATAAAACATAAAATATAACCGAGTCCATCGGGTTAGACCCACTCCGACGGATTTTATATCGGGACGGGACGGGTCCCAAGTCCACCCAAACCCATCCCAGATCCGCGTGTCGCCACGCCTATTTACAACATAATCTTTAATCAGAAAAATAATAATACGCTATCATTATTTTTGACACATAATTTCTAAAAAAAAAAAAAGAAAATGAAATTTTACAAAACATAACAAATAACTTATTACCGAATGAAGACATATATAACAAAGTATTAATATAGCGTATGCCCCGAATTATGCATGGAGATAATTTTAGAAAGTATATATCCTTTGTTATACCACTGCCACAATAATGATTTCTGTAATAATTAATAACATAATAACTTGAACTTTAGCTTCCAAATTTTGAGTATGTAATAAAAAATTATGTGATTAATTTACCTTAACACAATATGAACGAGAGTTGTGAGATAAATCATGACATATTTAATTAAGGTTATCAATATTAATGAAAAATTATAGGATCATTGTTATATTTTTCTAATACGAGAAGACCATATATTTCCTATACAGTTGGCAGACTTAGTACGTACACTCATAACCCAAGTGGAGATCACTGAAAATAAACTATTCTTTACGGTATAAAGGTTTTTCCGATGTACCTGAAGGATATACTGGTGCTAATTAGATTATTGGTAGCTCTGAGGTTAAGTCTATTAGTCTACAGGCGGAGTAGCAATAATTGTGGGTTCTAAAAAATAGATAGTTATATTTAGAAATATTATGGAAGCTGAATTAATAGCTTCGAATACTGCTTGTAGACCAGTGAATGGTTAAGAGACATATTACTTGATACCCTATTGGTAAATAAAGCTTTGTCAACTATTTCTATGCACTGTGATTGTAAAGCAACTATAGAACTTGTGAAGCAAACACATTCTAGTAAGAATATAACTAGACTTCCACAAGCTAGGTGTAAGAGTGTGAAGTCATTATTGAAAAAGAAATGTTGCATCTCTTAATTTTGTTAAATCTGAGAAAAATTTGATACATAATTTAACCAAAGGTCTACTAAAAAAGGGTGTATATGAATCATCGAGGGGGATGGGCATAAGTCCACAAGGAAGTCACCTTCGAAAGTAACCTAACTTTTGTGATCGGAGACTTCATAAAAAAGGTTCAGTTGGTAGGAACAACCTGTACTGCATGCCTCATTTGGCCCTACTTTATGAGGGAGAGCGTCTCACCCCCATCCCTATAGTGTTAGTGCTTTACAATATGATGTAAGGTTGCGATTTAACCCTTAATGAGTAAAAATAGGAATTCTGCAAGGTATGGGTCAGACGTACCCTTGGAGGTTTCACCTAAATGAGAGTTGCTACTAGCCTATGGTTATGGGTTTGGGCTAACCCAAAAAACTCATGAGAATTAAGATTAGAGCGCATAGCCATTAACAGTTCTAGTCTACTTTGGATAAAAACCGATGTCAATACTGTGTATGTGACATATTGAAATCTAGTCAATGAACCTAAATTAGGGCATAATCTATTATGGCTTCCTCAAATGAAAATCACCAACACTAAGTGTAGGCTCAAGCCAAAAGGCTCCTACACTTATTACATAGTATTTAGTTGCCCTGCTGTATTTTCTTATATATGTTTTGAAGTTTTTAAACTTGTGATGGATTGTTACAATTTGTAGTTTCAAATCTTCAAAATAATATTTAATCTTTCAATTTTATTATTAAATCAAAATCAAATTGTGTAACACACCTTTTAATTTGGTACACCTCACAAATGACCATTATTTCTATTTTAATTGAGTCTTACATGTCTTATTCTAATACTATAAATAGGATGGTTTAGGGGACTAGGTAGACACAACTCACTCTTGCTTCTTACATTCTTATTCTTCTTGATATATAATTTGGGGCAACTTGATAAGGCCGAATTTTATCTAGTCTTCTTGTGAATTGGCTCATAATAGAAGAGGCCAATTGAGGCCTTCTTGAGTTTTATCTTTGGGTGGTGGTGAACCATAGTACCTGCAAAGAGGGAGGCCATCACGATTTCAAAACATAATCAAGTGGCGTGACTTATATGTTGGAAAGTGTAATTTACAATTCTCAAAGTATTGTGCATGCATTGACTCCTCAAAAGCTATCAAGTCAAAAATTTTATTCATAAAAAAATGTTAGTCAAATATTTCTTCATTGGAATATGTAATTCATTTAATGTTTGCTCTCCTATATAAAGGCTTGTAATCTTGAAGTTGTGGTCTGAAAAAATAAATGAAAAATATTTGTAGTGTAAAAATCACTCCAATATATCTATAATTTTTTCCTTCTCAAAATCTTCCTCCAAATTTCCGATATATTTGTGGTATCAGAGCCACCCTTGGTTCTGATTACTCCATCTTATTTTTATGGCATTTTCAAGCAACCAAGAGCTTGCATGTGCATATTCTCGAGAAGGATTATGAATTATGGAGTGTTCTTATGAAAACTCAGTTCATGTTACATGAACTTATTGTTGAAGAAGGATTTATTTCTCATACTTTGGAAGAAGTAGCTGCATTTACAAATGCACAAAAAAAAAGAGCATAAATAGAACAAGACAAAAGATGCAAAAGCCTTGTCCTTTATGCACCAAGGAATGAGTCGATTAATTCTTCTACGTATTACTAGTGCCAAGATCGCAAAAAAGGCATGGCAAATTCTGAAAATTCGATTTGGAGGACATGTGAGGTGATCACGATCAAGCAGGAAAACTTATGGCGAGATTTTTACTATCTTTCCATGAAAAATTCAGAAAATGTGCAAGAGTTCCTTTCTAGAGTTTCTTTCGTAGTAAATCAGATAAGAGGCTGCGGAGATACTTTAGAAGAGAAGAAAATTATTGAGAAAGTTCTACGATGCTTATCAGTAAAATTCGAGCATATCGTTGCAACAACCGAAGAATCTAAAGATTTATTGGTATTGACTTTCAATCAGCTTATGGGTTCCCTTGAAGCCCATCAAAAGAGAATGAGCAGATTTTCAGCTCAAAACTTGGAGCAAGTTTTTTAAGGAAAAATAAATATTTACCAAAAACAGAAAAATAGGACAACAATTTGCAAGATGAAAAAATTATGTCAGCACAATCACGAGGAAGAGGTCATGGGAGACACCAAAATTCTCATGGTTGTGATCGAGGTCAAGGAGAAAGAGGCACTTCTAACTCGAGATGATCTACTCAAGACTCAAATTCTTATTGTCATATTTGTCGAAAAAATGGCCACGGCACAAAAAGGTGTTCGAGTAAATGCAAAAGGTGTAGAAATGCAAATTATTCTCAACAAGATTATTGGTATCAAGAAGACTGTGAGAAGAAAAATGCCAACTTCACGAAAAGGAAGAAGATGACCAAGTATTCTATTCATGCTTAAACTCTCAATAATTTGAGAATATTTGGTATGTGGCCGATGCAGCAATCACATGTCCGGAAATAAAGATATATGTGTAGATCTTGATCAATCTTATTCATCAGAAGTGAAACTTGGAGATAGCAAATCTCTCAAGATCAGTGGAAAAGGAGTTATTATTGTCCAAAAAAAAGGAGGTAAGATCAATATCATCAAAGATATTTTCTATGTACCAGAGTTACCTCAAATTATTGAGTGTAGGGCAGCTGTTGAAGAAAAATTATAAGGTGGAGTTCGATAATGATCTTTGAATCATTACCGATAAACAAAGGAAAAGTTGCTCTACAGAATACTATGAATGGAGATCATAATCTTTGGCATTTGGGATACGGACACTTCAGCTACAAACGCATGAGTTCGTTGAAGAGAAAAAATATGGTATTTGGGCTTCCAAATTTTTCAGATCAAGATAGGCCGTGTGAAGGATGCATTTTTGGCAAAATGCATTGCCTACTATTTCCGAAGATATAGATCCAAAGTCCCTCTTGAGATAGTGCATGCAAACCTTCCAGAAATATATGATTCATATGATATCGCATTTTTTGCCAGTGAGCCACAAATTTTTTATGAGGCTGCAAAAGAAAAAGTCTAGCAAAAAGCATAGATGAAGAGATTGCTAGTATTGAGAAAAATCATACATGGGATCTTGTAGACCTTCCAGATGAAAAAAATGTGATCGGCGTAAAATGGATCTACAAGACAAAATAGAAGGAAGATGGTTCAATTCACAAGCACAAAGCTCGCTTAGTTGCGAAAGGATATTCTCAAGAAATCGGAGTTGACTTCACAGAGACATTTGCACTAGTGGCAAGAATGGAGGCAATACGTATTGTTCTCGCTATATCTGCTCAATTGGAATTACCAGTTCATCAGTTGGATGTTAAATCAGCTTTCTCAACGGCGAATTAGAAGAAAAAGTTTATGTGGAGCAGCCAACTGGCTATATTGTTCAAGGGAAAGAAGAAAAAGTTTATCGCTTTAGAAAAGCATTATACGAGCTCAAATAAGCACCTCGAGCTTGGAATAGCAAGATTGATGGATATTTTCAACCTAATGGATTTGAAAAAAGTCAAAATGAGCCTTCGTTGTACGTAAAAAAAGGTACAAAAGATTTTCTTATTGTTTGTCTTTACGTCGATGACTTGATTTATATTAGGACAAATCCGATCATGGTGCAAGATTTCAAAAAGGCAATGATGGTGGAATTTGAGATGACTGACTTAGGATTGATGAAATATTTTTTTGGAATTCAAGTTTATTTCTCAAGAGAAATATCTTGAAGGTGTATCAAAAAAATTTCAAATGCATAATTGCAAGCCAATCTCGACTCCACTTGCAGTCAATGAGAAGTTGCGTTAAATGACGGTGCATCTAAAGTTGATCCAAAGAGTTTTCAAAGTCTTGTAGGTTCTTTGATCTATTTGACTAACACAAAGCCCGATATTGTATATCCAATCAGTCTAATATCAAGATTCATGCACGGTCCAAATAAATTGTATTTTGCGGCCGCTAAGAGAGTTTTTTGTGTACCTTCAAGGTACGAGAAAACTTGATACTAAATATGTCAAAAAGAAAGACAATAAGCTTAATGGATATATAGATAGTGATTAGGCTGGATCCGTGGATGATCGAAAAAGTACGTCGGGCTATGTGTTTTGCTTAGGTAGAAAGATAATTTCATTGGCATCAAAAAAGCAAAAAACCAATTGCACTCTCATTAGCAGAAGCATAATACATTACTGCGATTGATACAGCTTATGCAGCAATTTGGTTAAGAAGGATTTTACATGATGTGGAGCAACAGCAGGAAGTTCCCACAAAAATCTTGTGTGACAATATGTTTACTATTGCGATGACGAAGAATCCTATTTTCCATGCAAGGTTGAAGCATATTGAAGTTAGTCACCATTTCGTAAGGAATTGTCTAAATAATCTGAAAATTTACTTGGAGTTAGTCAACACGAGTGAGCAGTTAGCTGATGGTTTCACTAAAACCGTAAGTTTGGAAAAGATTGAGCAATTCGGAATCAAGTCGGAATTACAAATTAAGAGAGAGGGGGTGTTGGAAAGTGTAATTTGCAATTCTCAAAGTATTTTGCATGCATTTGACTCCTCAAAGTTATCAAATCAAAAATTTTATCGATAAAAAAATGTTAGTCAAATATTTATTCATTGGAATGTGTAATTGCTTTAATGTTTGCTCTCATATATAAAGGCTTGTAATCTTGAAGTTGTGGTATGAAAAATATTTGTAGTGCAACAATCTCTCTGATATATCTATAATTTTTCCCTTTTCAAAATCTTCCTCCAAGTTCCCAACATCCTACAGACCAACAATTTTTACATATACATATATGATATACGTTATTTATCTTGATTTGCTCAAAACTATTAAACACAAACTAGAATTTTCACAATAGAATATATGTTTCCAAATCAAGCATACTTATTTTAAAATTTTAGAATTAAAATAACAACCTTATTTTCTGACAGAAATAATATTTCAGATTAACTAATAATTTTGGTAACAATTTACTCTTAGGAAAATAGTAGAAATCTATTGCAGGGCCATATTAATTCATTCATATATAAGTTGTGCATTTACATTTATTATTCCACGTATAGCCCAATTTTCGCAAAGGTAAATAAGCAATTAATGATGTAATGATTTTGTCCAAGTCAGTTTTTTAGATACAACGTTGAATGTGGAATACATCGACACGTTAAATAGTTGACAAATATTTTACATTTTAAAAATGAAAAATATCCAAAGTCAACCTTTGTTCCTCCGAAGATTTTGGAGTACCCGCAACAAACAAAGACTACGTTTGGACATAAAAAGTAATTCAACCACAAAAAAACTACCATCACGTTTGATTGGGATGAAAAGTGAGAGTATAAGAGAATTAAAATTCAAAAAGAATTTATAAGAGGCAATTTGGTGTTAGTTTGGTTAGGAGAAGAAATAGAGGAAAAGTTAAACTTTATGCATATAAGATATTTTCGGAGTCTAATTTTATTTTCGTCCAATTGGGCGGAAAAGTGAAAGTATAAGGCCATAAAGACAAAAATATATATATTTTATTATATTTACTTTATTGCCCATATATAATTGTCCTTCAATTCTTTTCACATACCGTATATAATCGTCAGAGAAAATATAACAAAATCGCTGAGAAACAATTGGATCGTAGTCAATTATGAATATTTTTATTAATAAGGTTTTTAAATTTTTGATATACTAAAATTATATTAGTATAGAATTAATTTATTTATTTTATAGTACAGAATGAAGAGAATGATTATTCAGTATAATTACAAAATATAATCTTTTCTTCTCAATCTGTTTTTCCCGTATCAAACAAGTGAAGTATTTGAAATTTACTCTCCTTTAAATCATATCAAATAATTTAAAAGAAAACTATTACTCGTTTCCTTCCCCTCACCTCCCCCTTTCACTTCCCGTCTCCCTTTCACTTTTTTTTTTCTCTCACTTAAACCACACTCTTTCACGCCATATCTTATTTGATTTTATTTTCAATTTTCGATGAAAAATGTGTGATTTTAATTTTATATAGATATTATTACAAAAATAAACATATGTTTGGATTAATCGATGAAATTGTGTTTTATGTTGCTATTGTTGTGTCAAATTTAATATATTTCTTTTATTTGATAAAATTGATAGTTTAATATTAATTATTAGAAAGGCCAAATCAAATAATTTTTTTATTTAAATAAATCCATACTTATATGTTTTACTGATATAAAATTGTTAGTGATGTCATATTAATGCATTATGAATAAATTATATTATTAATTTACCATCTGATAAATGAAACACATTTTAATTAAAAGGTTAGTATTCAGAGTATAAGATATTATATATATATATATATATATATATATTCTATTATCTTTCTTTATTGTCATGCACACTCGCATGATACATGTGCTTAAATTTTTAAAATAAAAAAATTAAATATTTATTTAGTTTGCTCGACCATAGAATGAAGTTTTTTTTTTTTAATTAGCTATTAAAGTAATGAGTTTTCGCTACACTATAAATGACACAATTTAAAATTTATGATAAATTAATACTATTAACCATCGTTAGACAAAACCAAAACAAAAGGTTAATTTTACCATGATTTAATTAATATTCGTTATTGTTTTTAGCCATAATCAAAACATTTGTCATAGCTAATGTTTTAACCACACCTGCATAAACAACGGTTTATGACTGTTGCTGTTGGAAAATGACCCAGGACCAAAATATTTTTTGGTAGGCCTGTGTGAAGCCCACACTCCCCAACCCACCACCTGAATGGCCCAACTCACCAAACCTGACCCGACCCGATCCACCCGACCCGATTTCTTTTTTACCCCCACAAAACTTCAACCCTAATTTTCATTTCCCCTTTCCCCTCATTTTTTTTTTTTGAGTTTGTCGCTCTCTCTCTCTTCTCTCTCTCATGTCTTCTTGATTTCTAACTCTTCTCCCTCGTTTCTTGCAAATAGCCGTCTACCTCTCTCTCACTCTTTCACGCCATATCTTATTTGATTTTATTTTCAATTTTCGATGAAAAATGTGTGATTTTAATTTTATATAGATATTATTACAAAAATAAACATATGTTTGGATTAATCGATGAAATTGTGTTTTATGTTGCTATTGTTGTGTCAAATTTAATATATTTCTTTTATTTGATAAAATTGATAGTTTAATATTAATTATTAGAAAGGCCAAATCAAATAATTTTTTTATTTAAATAAATCCATACTTATATGTTTTACTGATATAAAATTGTTAGTGATATCATGTTAATGCATTATGAATAAATTATATTATTAATTTACCATCTGATAAATGAAACACATTTTAATTAAAAGGTTAGTATTCAGAGTATAAGATATTATATATATATATATATATATATATATTCTATTATCTTTCTTTATTGTCATGCACACTCGCATGATACATGTGCTTAAATTTTTAAAATAAAAAAATTAAATATTTATTTAGTTTGCTCGACCATAGAATGAAGTTTTTTTTTTTTAATTAGCTATTAAAGTAATGAGTTTTCGCTACACTATAAATGACACAATTTAAAATTTATGATAAATTAATACTATTAACCATCGTTAGACAAAACCAAAACAAAAGGTTAATTTTACCATGATTTAATTAATATTCGTTATTGTTTTTAGCCATAATCAAAACATTTGTCATAGCTAATGTTTTAACCACACCTGCATAAACAACGGTTTATGACTGTTGCTGTTGGAAAATGACCCAGGACCAAAATATTTTTTGGTAGGCCTGTGTGAAGCCCACACTCCCCAACCCACCACCTGAATGGCCCAACTCACCAAACCTGACCCGACCCGATCCACCCGACCCGATTTCTTTTTTACCCCCACAAAACTTCAACCCTAATTTTCATTTCCCCTTTCCCCTCATTTTTTTTTTTTGAGTTTGTCGCTCTCTCTCTCTTCTCTCTCTCATGTCTTCTTGATTTCTAACTCTTCTCCCTCGTTTCTTGCAAATAGCCGTCTACCTCTCTCTCGTCTTCAATATCTTCTTCTCAATTTATATTGACAGTCCATCTGGTGAAAATAAGAACAGATAGAAACACTGGCATTGCCTTTCTCCTTCTCTCTTTATGAATAGTTCGATTTTGGGGGAACTTGAGTGGTTTAGTAGGAGCTTGAGTGGTTTGGTGAGAACATGTGTGATTCAGCCTGTAGTCAGTTTGGAACCTTTGTGGCCGCATCCCTTGGTGGGTTTGGTGCAACCAGTGGTGGGTTGCCGGCCTTGTGGCCGTGGGCTTTCTCTTCCCATGGATCTGGCTCCCTAAGCCTATTTTTACTTCGATATTATTTACTGTTTATTCCATCTGTTATTGTTTCTGTAGAAATAATAATATTCTTATAATTTTTCTGTTACTATAATTTTTGGCCTGTAATAAGGGGTTTTTGTAAGCCATCATTTTATTGTTATAGTTTGTGTTAGGTTGTAATTATTTGGGGTGAAAACTCAACAATTGTAAAGTTATAGTTGATTTGTATTTTCACTGAATTTTTTTTTAGCTATAATAATTAACCATAATAAAAAATTAATGAGTGAACATATTTATTAAGTTTATTATAAGTAACGAAAATAAGTTAAACTAAATAAAAGATAAACCATAAAAAGAAGGAGAAAAGTGAGACGAGAGAAGAAAAGAGAAAAAATTAACTTGGAATTCTCTTTCTAAGTAGGGTTAATTTTGAAAATATACCAAAAAAGTAAATTATTTCCTACACATTATTATACCATAAAAAAATTATAACAAATTAATACTATTTACCACTTTTAAACAAAATTGATATTAAAATTTAAGCTTCGATTACGATTAAATATCAATAGTGGCCATAGTTTCTAACTATAATAAAAATATTTGTCATAATATTTAGCTGTAGCTAATATTTCCGCTTCGCTTGTAGAAATGACGACTAATCACCATTATATTACCGTAGTTAATTAGTATTTATCATGATTTTTACTTTAACCATGAAAAAAAGCCATATATTTTTTTTTAGTGGAAAAAAATAAGTTTTCCGAATAACGTAGTTTCAAGTTCAAAATTTAAAATAAAAATAAAAAAATTTCAAAATTCATTTAAATAGTACTTAGAATCTTTAATATGTTTAATTTTTGTAATGTGGCACTAACAATTATATAAATAAATTTTTAAAATTAATTCTTTTTCCATATAATCACATATGTGATTAATTCACTTAACAAAATAAAAAAGAGAGTAACAATGTGTGTAGACAATGGACAAAATGAGGTGAGATTAATTAATTTATATATATATGTAATTTTTAATTACTTTTTATGTGATTGAAAATTAAACAACTTGATGGTAATATTCTTAAGAACTTGTCATTCTCATCATTATATATAATACATAATAAATATTTGCTAAATGTTTTAGTGGAAACTGATCATAGTGTCAATAATTGAGAAATAAAAGAATTATATAGCAATTATTGATTCCAATTAAATTTAGCAAGTTTGAGCAAATATTTTTATATGGGAAAAATGCAAGCAATTCTTTCGTGATATTGTAAATGAGTAAATTACCTTTTTATGCAAAAATAAATAGCGATTTTACCGCCCTATATTTTTTAAAATAGAACAATTTACCCCCCCTATAATTTTTAAAATAAAGCAATTTACCTCCCTGTATAAGGAGGTAAATTACTTCGTTTTCAAAAATATAGAGAAGTAAATTGCTATATTTTTTTCATAAGGGGATAACGTGCTCATTTTCAATATTATAGGGGATTGAATTGCTATTCACCCATTTTTATAGCATAGTACAATTTTTTGGATTCAACTTCACATCTTCATCACATTACTGGGGTTTTAGTTCTTGGTTCAAGAATAAATGTGATTTTTTTCATGATTAAATTTTTATGGTTGAAAGTAAAAATTATGATAAATATTAATTAATTAGAGCTGCTCATACATTGGCTATAAGTTGTTGTTTTTGCAAGTGAAGTCGACATATTAGTCATAATTAAAAGTTACGGCAAATATTAGCTAAATAATGGCAAATGTTGATTAACCATGTTCAAAAACTGAAGTTCTTGTATTAATTTTATTTGACGGTGGTATACAGCATTGATTTACTATAGTTTTTAAGTTGTTATTTGTAATCCTGGGGATAATTTATTTTTTTCGTAGTGCAATTAGAGATAATTATGATTTTGGTCCTTAAACATAGCCATTTATGCATTTTTAGTCCTCAAATAATTTGATGTTTCGATTTTGATCCTCAAACTGCTACTTTTTTTATATTTTGGTCCCTTCCATTAATGGACCGTTAAAGTTGACGAAGTTGCAATTTGGAGCGGAAAAAACAACCATTTCCCTCCCATTCTACGGCTTTCTTCAAACTTTGATCCAGAGCATCTATTTTACGTTAAGTTTCAAAACATTTAGTTCTATATTTTACTAGATTTTTATAATAATTCAAAAAATTAAAAAACTCGATACATTTTAGTTCCATAAATCCTGTAAAATTTATGAATATTTTGGGATTATTTTAAAATTTTCGTAAAGTAGAGAACTAAATATATCAAGTTTTTCAATTTTAGGATCATTTGAAATCTCTTAAAGCAAAAGACTAAAAGTATGAACCCCATATCTTATAGGACTAAAAGTATAATTTTACCAAAATTAAAAAAAAAAAATCCATACTAGAAATAGACATTACACAATCTTTTTTTTTATTTTATTTTAAGGATTCTGTTTATTATTCCGCACTAAAAAATATACACTACACATTACTATTTTAACCAAATACTATTTTTTGTTGTTTTTAGTTTTTTTAATTATTAAAAAAATTTCATTGGTTAGAAATAATATTATTTATTTTAAAAATATTTATAATGTATTTATCCAAATCTTATTTCCAAGATTATAGTTATTATTTTTAATTATAAGAAAAATCTTATTGTAAAAAATATCTACTTTTTATTTATCCAAAACCTTATCTTCAATAAATTTTATTTTATATTTTATTGGTTAATTTAATTGTGCCTATATCTATATATCAAGACAAACTTTAATTGTGACTGAGTTGATTTTGACTTAATACTATTTTTTTTTATAAATTTGGATTTTAATTATAGAGAAAAAATCTCATTGGTTAGAGACTTCATATATTTAAAATTAATCAAGAATTTTATTTGTGTTTATCTAAACAAATTTTCACTATTCCAAAATCTTATCTTTAAGATTTTAGATGCTAAGTTATTTTATATATATCTTAAATAAATTCATACTTTAGGATAAATTAATATCTTATTTATATTTATCCTAATTAAAAATTTCTTAGTACTTATCTAAATAAATTTGTGGTGACTCTTTGAACAATATGGTAATATAGTAATATTTATTTTCTAACGATATTAGTATGTTTTTTTTAAACTAATATATTACAAATATATAATGTCAAAGTTCTGGCTATCGAGTGTCGTTTGATGTCTTCTCAAAAAAAAAAAAAAAAAAAAAAAAAAAAAAAGTTCATTTGTTGTATTTTGAAAAGTATTATAATCGTAACTTCTCTAATAAAAATCTATTCACATATATATTTAACGGAAAAAATGCAAGCAATTCTCTTGCGATATAGCAAATGAGCAAATTACCCCCTTATGAAAAATAAATAGCGATTTACCTCCCTATATTTTTTTAATTACAATAAACCCCCCTATGATTTTTAAAATGAATCAATTTACCTCCCTATATAAGAAGGTAAATTGCTTCATTTTAAAAAGTACAAGAAGCAAATTACTATATTTTTTTCATAAGGGGGTAACGTGCTCATTTTCAATATCATAGGGGGTAAATTGCTATTCACCCAATATTTAACTATAGAAGATTTTGTGGTATTATAATATTTGTATTTATTCTTAGTATTTACTTCGACTTAAATTTTTATTTTTCAATTTTTTTTTTTTTGTGCTGATGTTTTCATACATTGATTTTGTTGGCCTCATTATATTGATGAATAATTTTTCTATTTAAATATTCACATATACTTACAATATTATTTTATTTTAAATTTTTTAATTTTATTTCTATCAAATAGTCTTGATATCTTTACTAGATCATTAAATGAATATATAATTTTATTTAACAATAGTTGATCAACATATGCGTTTTCAATTTCAATGAGAAAAAGTTGACTATTAGTCATCCATTTTTTTCCCCTCTATTTCAGATGTGGAGATATGATGGTAAATTATTTGCTTAAATTAATTTCTATATTATTATTTAGATTAAAGTTTTCAAATATTTTAAGTTCTCCATCCATCCGTATTTTGTTCATCTAATTTTATTCGTATTTACATGAAACTCTTATTAGTGATATTTATAGATGAGCAAAAAATTTATCTCGTATTTGTTCCACCAATTTTTCTTCATCCGTTTTAGCATTTAGAAATGTTTATTTCTAATTTCTTATTAATTTTCCATTCAGAATAATTTTTTTTTCATTATATATATATAGATATCGTCACTATCTACTTATTTCTTAATTTTTTTTCTCGATATAAGGAAAGAGGAATGAGTACTTTACTATAGAAAGCTCGATAAGAAAAAGTTAATCTTTGAAAATTTTAATTGTTTTACAATACGTACGATAGTTAATTAATGAGCGTGAATAAACTATGTATTATAATTTATTATGATATATATGTTCAGAGTTAATTAATTTTTTATTATTAAAAAAATTATATTATTATAATTTTTTTTAAATATATAATAAAAATATGACGAGTTGTGATTTGAAATCGCGACTCGTCAATAAAATATAGGAGAAAAAATGCAAAAGACTCCAAGTCGGGATTTTAAATCTTGATTTGGGTATTTTTCCTTTTTTTTCATTTAAATAAATTTATATAGTTTAATTTATTTTAACAACATACTAATTTAATTTATATATAATTAATTTTAACAACATACTAAAATCCAAAAAAATAATAAAATTAACATCGCATTAACTTAAAAAAAATTACAATTAAGGGTACAAATGTAATAGTTATTTATTTTGTACAATTGTAAAAAATTACAATGAACTATACAATTACAAATATAAAAAATGTCCACCCGTTCCACAATCCCGTCTGTGGCATTGACGTCGAGGTTTCTTATTTCCTCTCCCACATTTTGAATTGGCTCATTTTGCGCCTCATTTTCATCACCACCGAACCGACTTGATTTTGTTGCGGAACTTGACTCCACATTGTCACGATATGCACCAAATGATGGAAATGGAATTGGTGAAATATTATATCCTTGTGTATATGGTTGATTAATACCAAGACCAAGTTCAAGAGAATAATCTTGTGTTTGGTTTGACATATATGGAGTCGATTGAACCAATCACCTTGAGATGGTTGAGACATGTAATAATCTTGAGACGGTTGAGTTACGTAATAATCTTGAGGTGGATATACTGTAGAAGGACCAGCTATATCCACCCCAATATCATGACATTCAACTGAACCAGTTGACATTCGGCTAGAACTTCTTCTTTGCCTGTGAGATGTTGTGGGAGCATCATCGGATGGAGAAGCAATTTGTTGTGGCTGTTGGGTTATAACTTCCTTGATAATATGTAACACATGTTCAAATCTATCAACCAATTGACTATATCCTTCAATATTTTGTGGTCTAGATCGACATAAAGTTTCAAAGGCATTCACCTCATTTGCCTGAAAAGTGTAGAAAAATAATGAGCATTGTGTTGTTAATAAAAATATAAAATAAAATATGTAATATTATATAACAACGTATCACAACTTGCAACATAGTTGCTTCTCCAGGTTTGTACCCGCTTTCCACATATCTATCAATAGATGACGACATGAAATTTCTTGTTATGTTGTAGTACCATTCCCAATAACCTCGTTCTGTTTCCCTTCTATTGGAAATTAGTGGCCTATGTACAACCGTGTCATATCGTCTTTGTCATCTAGTGATATATTGTATGTGTTGCAAGTACCAATCTGCGCCCGCGTGATTTTTGCGGAAAATCTGATGGAGGCTCATATCCCGAGTATCCGTCGGTTCTGGTACATTTTGCCTCATCCCGAATTGGCGAACAACCCGTTTCAGACAATGCATTTCAACTATTGCGTAGAATATCAATGGAATGGATGACCTCCACAACTAGGGGTTCAATTCATCGGCGTAAGCCATAATGGCATCCGAGTCCATGTCATACGGCTGCCATATGAACTGTAATAAATACAAAGATGTAAATTAATACGAATTTAATTCACGGTATAAATATACGAATAATATTAAAAATAAGTTACTTGATCCGCTTGCATCTCATCCAATATTTCTCGTATGACTCGGACAGTTCCCCGTACTGTAGTGATGAAAGTGTGTTGACAATTCCAAGTAGCACTATATGGTGCTGCTGGGAGCCAGCGATTGTTGTCCATTTGGACTTGGCCCATTAGCACTATATGGTGCTGCTGGGAGCCAGCGATTGTTGTCCATTTGGACTTGGCCCATAAATAGCCGTTGGGCACCAAGTCCAGGACAAAGTGGCGTAATCCGTGACCATGCCCAAATCTGCACGAACAATACAAATATGTGCTATTAATGAATATTAATAGCGAAAAAAATGTGTAAGAGTTTTTAAGTCAATTTTACCTGTAGCAATTGCAGCGCCCCACCAATTGCCGCTTTGCCTTTTGTGCTGGCATTGCATAATTCGCGATATAAAAATGCCAGCACAGCACTCCCCCAACTATAGTTCCTGGCAGTTTCTATATCTTCTAATTTTGAAAGATATAGTAATGAGACATAGTTACTTGAGGAATCTGAGCACATCAATCCCCCAAATAGAAGTAATGCAACGGCACGTGCGTACTGGACGACGACAACCAGGGGAGTGTTATAAGTGATTTCGACCGCCGCCAAATGAGATGTAATTGCGGATGTCTGTAGTCTCGAGTCCTTCAAATATTTGCATCCGGGCTAAAGCCTATGTAAGTAAGGCAATATTCTTGTCATTGTTGTGTTGTGCGGTCGAGATCAATTCCAGTCACCGGCTCGCCGTCTATTGGGAGTGCCCATATTATTTGAATATCTTGTAGGGTAATTGTGGCTTTTCCTACACGAAAATGAAAAGTGTGCGTCTCCGATCGCCACCTCTCCACTAATGCAATAATGAGGCGTTGATTTAATTGAAGGCGTCCGCACCTGTAAACTCCATAAAATCCTATTTGGTGTAGAATTTCTTGTACACGCTCGGACATATTATTTTGGAAAAAATGATTCCAAAAGCTACCATCCGCACACCGTGAAATTAGTACGGCATCTAGGTCACCTTCCGGAATATCGTCGGACCTATGCTGGGTTTGTTGAGATAAAACAGTCCCATCACGAGGTCCATACACAGAACGTCTATCCATTTGTATGAAAAATAAATTGAAAATAACCTCACACAAGGGTTTCCATCATCTTCCAACTACGAAAATTTTACGAGTACGTATAACACTAATTTCGGTGCAGGTACTTCTAACATCGATTTTGGTGCAGGCACATCGAATTATGATACAGAGTGTTATACTACCAACGTGGTGTCTACTACGCAAGGGCTCGATAATATTGAACTCAATTACACAGAGCCCACCCACTCACATACTCCATCCACCTCCCATTTTATACCAAATTCTGCACAAGACAATGCCGAGCCAGAAGACCCTATTGCGGATACTTTAGCTAATGAATCAGATGTAGCTTTCGAGCCGGATAAAGTAGATTATCCAATTCCACCGGAGGATGGAATACAAGATGTTGACATAAATATTGTGGCCGAAAATTTTGCACAAGGTACGACAACATTCTCTCAACCGGTTACGCCACATCGAACTACTCAGCAAATATTTTACCGCTCTATATTGTTTTTCGATCAAACATTCCCGGAGGTATCAGTGGATTCCATTGATGTACCGAACTTAAGATATGCAAAATTTTATGACAAAAACGAAGGTAGACTTGATGTGGGAATACTTTTCAAAAATGGACGGAAATCAACAGGTACTCCCTCTTGCTTTTGCAATTGTAGATGAAGAATCACATTTATCTTGGAAGTGGTTTCTTAGACAATTGAGCAGACATATTATACGAGGACGATGGGGTATCTGCCTTATTTCTGACCGCCATGCTGGTATCACAAGAGCTGTACGTGAATGTCTGGATTTCGTGCCACCTAACGGCGTGCACCGATATTACTTGCGGCATGTGTGTTTCAATTTCAACGGTAAACACAAAAATATTGAGTTGAAGGATCTTTACTGGAAAGCTGGCTCTGAATATCAAAAATCCAATCGCATTATGGAGGAGATAAAGAGCTAGTCACTAGAGGCGTTTCAGTGGTTAGATAGGATCAACAAGAAAAAATGGACAGCATCACATGATGGTGGATGGCGATGCGGAATTCTGACAACAAATATGTCGGAATGCATAAACGGAGTATTGAAAGGGGCTCGCCGCCTACCGTTGACAGCAATTGCTGAGATGACGTTTCAGCGAAGTGTCCATTATTTCCGTGAGAGGTTAGCGAGAAGTACTGTAATGTTGGCCAACAACCAACTATGGACAGATTTTGCACATAAGATGTTCACACGTTGGCATCAAATTTCTGTTGAACATACCGTCACCAAATACCATCAGTTCCAACAGTCCGCCTCGGTTGTTACAAGACGTGACAGTGGACATGGAGTCAACACCCATATTGTCAAAATTGCGAACCGAGAATGTTCTTGTGGCAAATGGACTCAATTTGGTATTCCTTACAGTTACGCTCAAAAGGTATGCGCTGCATACATGATTAATACTGCATCAATGGTGAAGGATTATTACGATATAATGGCTTATAAGAATACATATTCTAAGTCATTTGAACCTGTGCATTTCGAAGATTATTGAGATGTACCGGGATTTGAGTTGGTACACGATCCTACTATTCGCATCTCTTGGCGCCCTGGTCGAAATCAAACAACACGTATTTACAACGAGATGGATTGGGCGCAAACGCGTGCACGACAACAAGCCCAACAAAGAAATTCTTCAACACAATCAGATGTGCCAGTACCGGGTAGCCAGGATTAATTGTATACTTTTTGTATTTTTTACAATTGTACAAAAATGTACACTTTTACATTTATACATTTAATGTAATTTTTTACAATTGTATAAAATAAATAACTATTACATTTGTACCCTTAATTATAATTGTTTAAGTTAATGCAATGTTAATTTTATTATTTTTTGGATTTTAGTATGTTGTTAAAATTAATTATATATAAATTAAATTATATAAATTTATTTAAACAAACAAAAAGAAAATACCGAAATCGGGATCTAAAATCCCAACTTGGAGTCTTTTGCATTTTTTCTCCTATATTTTATTGACGAAATCGCGACTCGTCATATTTTTATTATATATTTAAAATATAATTTTTTTAATAATAAAAAATTAAATAACTCTATATGTTCATAGCATTTTGAATTTTTTTTATTGTATATATATTAAGTTTTTTATTAGAAACTTGGTACACAAACTAAAGGTATAATATATTACAAATTGTATTCTTTAAGAAAAATGTATTTATATCACGAGTTAACCATGATAATATCTATTACATTAATGTATTTAAATAAAAATATTTGTTATTTTATTAAAAAAATTAGTTCAGTAAGATAATGTATAGGGATAATTACACTCCCCTTCCCTGAGGTTTGGTGTAATGACACGTAGACCTCTTTTGGCTTGAGAAATTACATCTAACACCCCTGAGGTTTGCTTCTATCGAACAAATAAGCCACCCCATTAGACAAGGCTCACCAAATTTGTTGATGTTAATAAAAAAAATTGAAACAAGAATCTATGTCTACCCCCGATTGAATTATTATTGACTTATTACAGACCAAATAAATCTTCTCTAAAATTATCCTCATACGTCTTTACGTGTTAATGCATGTGAGCAGGTATATTTCATTGTTACAAGGGTAGTTTGATTCAAAAAAAATTATTTGACCTACAATAGATCAGTAATAAACCAATTGAGGGTAAATATCAATTTTCATTCAATTTTGCTATTAATATCAGAAAATTTAGTAAATTTTGACCAATGAAGGGATTTATTTGTTAGATGAAACCAAACTTCAGGGTGCTGTATATAATTTTTCAAATCACGAAAAATTTACATATAATTACAGCAAACTTAAAGGAAGGAAAATGTAGTTGTCCCTGTATAAAGAACATAGAAATATTCACAGTTAAAATCAAATTAATATCTTTCTACCAATCATCAATAACAACACAAAATTATTACAATAATTGAAAAATTAATTATAGTGAGCACAAATTGGTCCATACAACTTTAGACATCATGATGTGAAAACCCACATTTTCCTTTCACATATCCAACACAAGCACAACACTTGTTATTCTTTAACATATGCCGTTTGACCAAAGAAACAGTCAAACTTACTGTTTTCTACAAGTTCCCAGGTATGTATGTATTAATTCTATGTGGGACCTAAGTCAAGTGTCTGAAATCCATGTTTATTATTAACCATTAATTAATCAAGTTTTATGCTTTATAATTTATATTCATATGACGGTCAATTCCCCAATTGATGGCTCGTAATTTTCAAAAGAAAGGTGGCGTTCTTTTTATTGAATAATCAATTACAATTACATAATAAAATATGGGGATAAATGTACCTTTTTTTTTTTTTGAGATTTTTGATGTAATTATACGTAAATTTCATGCATTTTAAAAAATTATATCTAATATAAGAACTTATGAATTTTGACTAAGAAAGGAACTTACTTGTTCGACGTACGGAAGCAAACCTCATTGGTACTGGGCATAATTTATCAAAGTACAAAAAATTTATGTGTAACTACATCAAATTTGAAATAATGAGAACGTATTTATCCATACCATTATTCAAATCGATAATTAATTTATTACATTAACCCTACATAGATAGATAGATACTGAATGATGATTGGATGATATGTAGCTTGAAATAGTTGAAAAACGGTGACTCGGTTCTTGACATTGACTTGGTATTCTGATTTTGATATGTGTCTCTTCCCTACAGCCAAAAACAAAGACCGTTGACTTTTGAACGAATCAAATTAAGAGCATCTTTCTACACACACACATGTATATATATACACATACATTGGGGTTGGGAAAAGTCCCCATCAAACACTTAGTTCAATTTGGATTCTCCAGTAATTAATGCCCATTTTTGAGGTCGTACTGTATTAGTTCAAACATGCAAGAATTTTTTGACTCGGTCGATTCTTTCTTCTATTAGTTCTAACAACATTTGTACGTAGTAAGAGACATGCGCTCGCACGTAGCTTCGTACATGCAAATACGTACAAAGTTGCGGTCAGAAGTAGACCGGAAACTTAAGGCCGAGGAATTTTCGCGGGGATAGTTAAATTATTTTTATTTTAGATTTGATATAATTATATGTAGATCTCTTGTACTTTGAAAAATTATGTCTAGTACTGCTTCTATTTAATAAATAAGTCATTCTATTAATCAAAATATTTAGTAAATTTGATGATACTAACAAAAAGTTGAATGGAAATAGATATTTACCATTGATTGATTTATTACTGACTTATTGCAAGTCAAATGAATCTTTTGTGACTAAACTACGATGAAGATATATACCTCTTCACATCATTAATGTGTGAAGATGCATACGGGCAACTTGATCATAAAAAGATTTATTTGACCTATAATAAATCAGTATTAAGTCAATCCAGGATAAATACAATTTTTTATCTGATCTTGTTGCTAAAGGAATAAAATTACACTCTCCTATCTGAGGTTGGTGTAATTACACGTACTCCCTGTGGTTTGAGAAATTATATCTAGCACCCATGAGGTTTGCTTCTGCCTACCAAATAAGTCATTCCATTAGTTATAACTCACTAAATTTGCTGATATTAACAAAAAAAAAAAAAAACTATATTTAACCCCAATTTACTTATTACTGACTTATTGTAGGTCAAATAAATTTTTTATAACCAAATTACTCTCATGCATCTTCACGCATTAATTCATGTCTGGAGGTATATTTTTACTATTACAAGGGTAGTTTAGTCCCAAAAAAAATTATTTAACCTGCAACAAGTCAGTAATAAGTCAATCGAGAGTGTATATTGATTTTTATTCAGTTTTTTTTATTAATATCAACAAATTCAGTGAATTTTGACCAACGAGAAAAATTATTTGTTAGATGAAAGCAAACCTCAAGAGTGCTAAATGTAATTTTTCAAACTACAACACGTGCAACTGCACCAAATTTTAAGGAAGGAGAGTGTAATTATTCTTTTTGTTAATATTAAGTGACATTTGACAAACGAATAGACTTATTTTGTTAGACGTACGCAAACATCAAGAATACTAGATGTAATTTTTTAAACCACAGAGAATTTACACGTAATTACACCAAACCTCAAAAGAATGGAGTGTAATTATCTCCATTTCTGATTTATACATACAGAACTTTGTGTATACTGATAGTTGAAGTCAAATATTTTATAATTAAGGTGTGGGATCGGAAACTCATCACAACAAACGTGTGAACGGGTGTGTGCGTGGTCAAAGAGGATCAAGGATACATATAAAACAAAATTTGATGTTTGATACGAGCTCGATTGTGTCAATAAAAAATAATGAAGTATATGAAAAAAAATATTAAATTGTTGAAGCTCGACTTAATTTAGCTGCATTCAAGTTAGATTTTTATGTATTCAACTGTTAATTATCAAATTGAGTTGAAATATAATTTTTGGAGTTTGATAAATTCAAATAAATTTCTAATGTATCTACTTTCGACTTTAACAATTAGGCCACAACGATTGCTGACATAATTTTGAAAGACTGAAAAGTGAAACATGGACAGAACTCGGGCTGTCGCAATAGTTCTTATTTAGGTATTAGAAATAAATGGTGGAGAAGATTAAAAGTTGAGCTGTATTAAAGTTAAGAATGTGTCAAAATGAAAGCAAATTGGGCCTAGACCTGCAGGAATGTTAGCCGTATATCCCGTTTAAAGGCCCAATGAATTGGGCTATACACACTACAAGAGAGAGAGAGAGATAGAGCTAGAGAAAAAGTCAAGTAACAAATTTTAATATTATCATTAATTATATATTTAAAATTTTTAATTTGACCTAATAATAAAATTTATAATTTTAATAGTGGCTATTATCTTTTATAGTATTAGAAAAAATTATCGACAGAAAATTATGTATAAAATTGTCACTAAAAATATGCTTGTGCGATAGTCTATGTTATATCTTATAGCTAGTTTAAAACCTGTGCTATGCTGCGGGGTTATGTAAAAGTAATATATGTGTGAATATGTATGTGATCGTAGTTTTTCCTTTACTTAATAATGAGATTATATTATTTTAAATTTACAAAAAAATTGTATTTCTTTTATATTATAAATGGCTAGGGTTTAAAAATTATCATAAATTAATATTATTTATTATAATTAAATAAAATTAATGTAAAAATTTAAGTTAGATCACAATTAATCAATATTTGCCATATTTCAATTATGGCTGAAATATCTGCCATAAATTTTTTTTTTTTTTGGTTTATGTTTTTGCCTTGCGTACATAAATAACTGCGAATGACTTTTGTGCATATGTGACTAATTAATATTTTTTATAATTTTTTATTTTCAACTTTAGCTTCAAAGAGGTAATTTTGAATTAGTTATCAAGACAAGACATGGCAATTTTGGTTTCAAATTTGTATAAAATAAAGAATAAATTACAATCATCTCTGCTGAGATTTGACATAATTATAAATACTTATCGTTGTTTGAAAAATTACAAAGAGGATTGTGATATTTCATTTGTTGAGTGATGTCTTGTTGGTGTGTGCAAATAAAAATATGATGATATATGGTCTTACATAATTAATTATTTACAAGAACGGGATACGTGGTAATAAGGAAGTGATGAAAGCCGAATATAATTATTATGCGAATACGTCTTGGTTATCTTGATGAGCTTGTGTGGCAAAATAAAATGGAAAGAGCTGTGAAGCAAAGTGAAAAGATCTATAATATGAAATGAAAGAGTTGTGATACGAAGAGAAAGTGCTGGTATGATGAATGATATTCATGAGTTTATGTGGAATGGAAAGGGGATTCGACTAAATATTATGTGATGAATAGTGAGGTTGAGTTAGTGCAGGAAGACACTGTATTACTCTCTGATAAGCAAACTAGAAAGGAAAGAGTTTGATTGATTGTCTTGCTATGAGATGATTGCATTGTGAATTACATGAGACATGTTGGGATCAAATTGATGGCAATCTTATGTGTGTTGCTCACTTCTGTCTTGTTTGGACCAAACTTAATTTACATGTATAAGTGATGCTGGTTATTTACTTATTGAGTTGCATGCTCATTCCTCAGCTATATAAAGCTAGGTTCAAATTTTGCATTACAACTCGAGTCAGACCAGTATGCGATTTTCTCCTTACCGTTAACTAGTAAATAGAATCTATACTTTTGAGAATGTTAATTATTAATCAAAAAGTGAGGTCAGCATGTGAACAAACCATATAAGTTCTGTTTTTTTATACTTGACGGACAATGTATAACCTTGTGGATGAGATGATAGTTGTGTTAGTTATATTAATGGTATTATCCATGTGTACACGTTTATGGATAGGTTATACACATATATATGGTTTCGGCTCAAGTGTGGCATTCAGGTGGTCTAAAGTCATAGTATCATTAGAGGGTGCTGTATTAGGTGATCCAAAGCATAGATCGTTGGAGAGTGTTACATTTGAAGGTATTATAGTAGGAATTACATTTTCTAGGGATGTTTAGTGAAATGTGCTATTAAACGTAAAACATATATTATGAATCTAATTACATGTGTGTATTACACATTGAATTGAAAGTATCAGTCGAAAACGCTACTAACCTAAACGAGTCATTAGAGTCTATACATAATAGTATAGAATCACTGTTGTATGATATATGTGCATTTATGACTGTTGGTTGGGGTTATACTTGTTAACACAGTAGTAAGATCTTGTCCAAAATAGTAGTCGATGTCGTCACACTGTATGTAGATTTGATTGTGACAAACCTCAACGAGTTTTACGTTATTTTGGAAAGGGATTGGTTATACGATAATCACGCTATGGTGGACCGTCAAACAAAGAAAGTGGTACTAGAAGTCAATGGAAAAAAGATAACGGTGATTGTGAGTGAAAGAAAAATGATACTGAACTACTCAATTTCTATTATGACTACCTTTAATTTAATTAAACGATGGTGTTAGGCATATCTTGTAACGTCCACATATTTTTGTACATAATTGAGAGACTAATTGGTAATTAATAAAAAAATTAAATTTGATTATAAATACATTAGGTTGAAATTCGAATATTTTATAAAGCTTGAACAGAATAAATTGGAACTCATTACAATATTTGAGAGCAAATTACAAATAATTAAGAAATGGTGAAAAACACACACACAAAAAAGATAGAAAATTACTTTGAGAGACACCAAATAGAGATAAAATATATAATAGGCAAGGAAGTTTTTTCAAAGTATCTCTGCGAAAAAGAATACTGGGATTTGATAAATAAAAGAAAACTAAAAATTAACTCGGAAGTATATTGGCCATACGAAAGTACGGAGAGAATTGAACTACTAGTGCTACTTAGCATTACCAGTAGAATTATCATAAAATACATGACATATTATACTTATTGATCTAATCTTGGCCATATTTGTGTAAATCGAAGCTAAAATTTTTTAAGGAATTAACATATGCAGAAGAAACAATAAAGATTTTGGATAGATTTAATAAAATAAATTCTATTAAGTTAACTGGTAGATTAGATATATACCTGGAGAGCCTAGAATGTTAGTTATTTACAAGAAAACGGAACGGAGATTTAAATTTCTATATAAATGAAATATTCAAAGAATAATAGGAAATATGAGATCATTATTAATAGTTATTTAGCACTTACGGTATTCTTGATATAATTATAATTTATTATTAATCACAGATAAACACATAACGACAACTTTCTAGAATAACAATGTAATCAACAAGTAATCAAATAATTAACGATCAAGCATGTAATACAAATACTTATGTATTCATATATATAAATAATTTATTTTCTTACACCATAACCTCATATAAGCATATAGCGATAACTCCACATAATAACAAGATAATTCAGATAAATAAACAATATTTTGTGATCAAAACGTACAACATAAATATATATATATATATACACTTATATATATAAATCCTACCTCAATTTCAAAATGATTACATTAGTAGAAGGAATTGCTCAACCCCATCTTTTATCTTCGTCTCCTGATTGGAAATGAGTAGAAAGAAACCCCTTTTTTTTTTTTTTGGAATTTATGTGTATCCTCAGCAAATTTACGGAATGTGTGTGTGTTAAGGCATGCTATATATGTGTGTGTAATTCCTTAGTGGACAATTGAGGAGGTGGGAAGTGGCTGGCTGTCATGCCATTTCCACCACTTTTTTTTTTCTCTTTTTATTTTATTTTATTTTATTTAATCTTTCTTAATAATTTCCATTGCATCATATCTGATATTGTAATGAGTTCTAATTTATTCCATTCAAACTTTAATATATTTGAATTTCAACCTAATGTATTTATAATTAAATTTAAATTTTTTTAATAATTACCAATTAGTCTCTCAATTATGTACAAAGCTCTGTGGACGTTACATATCTAATTAATGTAACTGATACTGTAATGTTAATCTGGGTACGTCAAATATTTCGATAGTTAGAGAATTTGCTAATATTTTTTTCCAAGGAATTACCTGGGTTACCGCCTCAGAGAGAAATAGATTTTGAAATAGAAGATGCAACATCTATTCAAATTGAACCATATAGGATGGTTGTTTTAGAATTGAAAGAATTAAATAACAATTGGAAGAATTATTGGGTAGGAGGTTTAAAATGGTCAAGTATCTCAGCTTGGGGAGCACCAACGTTGTTTGTAAAGAATTTAAGAAATGAAAAGAGTACCAGTGGTAAAGATAAAGTAAAGTGATCGCTCTCTTTGCAATGTTGAGAACTTTTAAGAAATAGTCTTTATTTTTACTTGCTAAAGAATTCATATTAAAAGTTGATAATACTAATGTTAAGCATTTTTTTGCAAAATAAATTAGAATCTGAAATTGAGAAAACACGTATTATCATATGGCAAACAGAATGTCAATATTATTATTTTAATATTATCATTATAAAATCTCAAGAAAATGTTCTTGCAGATTTCCTGACAAACGATGAGGCATCAGAAGCGAACTCCATCATTTTGAGACCCAGGCACTTCAGAAAAAATCTTGAGCAGCTTGACAAGAAGTTTGGACAACTAGCGGTGAAAGCCCAAGTAGTTAGCCAAGTTCAAGGAGTTGATCTTAATACTGTCCAGATCGCAATAAGGAGTTTCATGTTGGCTTCTACCTCGCTATGGAATGACTTGATGGAACCAATTCGAAATGCATCGCTTTCGGTGATGACTTGCGAGTTGAGAGAGCATGACTCTAAACATGCCCTTCGAGTACAAGGCTCTAGACCTGTAGCGGTGGATTTGAGTACCGCTTACATGAGGCGGTCGCCAGACTCTGGTGAGATGACAACAATTTGATCACAAGAAGTGTGAATTCCTGATGATTCAAGTCACCCACCATCTATGGGGTTAAAGAGGGAGAGATCGATATTAGGCCAATGATAGACACGTCTAAGGTTAATGCTAACGAGTTGATATATTTTTCTTCTACTTGGCAGGTTTATCAAAAAAATGTGGAAAAGGTTAATTTCTCGCATAGTAGTGAACCCTATAATAGAGTCTGAATGCTAGAAAGGTCTAATTCAAAAGATGTTTGAGAATGATATGATTTTGGAGATTCGGCTTCAATTCATACTATGTCACCAAGTTTTTCGAAAATTTCAAAGCTTCTGAAGTGAATTAGTGGAACAATTTATGATTCATGGAAGAATAACCTCCACTTAAAATGAAGAGATATTCTACGGTTAAAGTTCGCGTCTGCAGGAAAGGGTCTCATCCAGCATTTCATTTTATCAAGCTGCAGAGACCTAACATGGTAGCTTTCAATTAAATCAAAGTTGCATCCGGAGAAGCTCCATTGGTATCATCCATAAGTGAAGATGACATTTCTATTAGAAGAGCTTGGGGATTATGGGCCTGTCTCATTGAAATGGACAAAGTCATATATCCATTTAAAATTTTTTCAAACAAATTAAATGCATCATTCTTGTTAACCTCCATAATAGGGAAAAGTATTGAGTTTGCAAAGAGCCTGTTCGAAAAAAAAAGAGAATGCTTATATGAGAGAACAAACTGCCTACAACTAAAGCCACGATGATGAAGAAATACAATATGTTGCATATTAGGCAATGATATAACCATGTATACCCTTGTCGTGAGAAACAAAAAAAGCCCTTGTTAGGGACTAAAATTCAGGTCATCCAAAAGAAATTTAAATAAAAAAAAGATTTTTACAAGGCGAAGTAAAGCCTGCAGAATGTAAAAATTCAAAAGTAAGACTATTGGTAGAAGACGACAAAGGGCAATAGTCAGAAAGCAAGAAAACCAACTAGCAATCACATGGCTAACAAGCCATAATGACCACCAACAGTTAGAAAGGATGCAGAGATGACGAACGCAATGACGTCATCCGAAAAAGACAAAGTGATGATGAACGCAATGACGTCATCAAAAAAATAAGTTTGAAGTCCGCGGATGGCTATAAATAAGGAGGCAATGAAGCGGAAAGGGATAATTAAAAATTTTATCCAACTCTTCAAAGCATGAAATTTTGAGATGTCAAATCTTTATAGTTTTAAATTTGTAGTCTTATAGGAGTTTCTCCAACAAGTATAGTCTTCTATATGAATGGCTAAACAGTTGTCTCCTCCTATAGAGGAAGAAATATCTATGTAATATTTTAATTTTTTCTTCAATAAAGAAAGGCTTCTATTCAATTTATTTTTTCAAATTTTTATTAAGTCTCTGTTCTGGAGTGTCTTTTATACCATAAGGTAGGAAATGAAATAGAGTTGTGATGTTTTGTTGTCAAAGGAGCCAAGTATCTGCGAATCATCTGTTGCGGCAGTATGGTTGGAGGAAGTCTTAAAATCAAGGACTTGAAATATCCGGGAGCAAGGTGGTTAAAACAAGGTATAGATTTATGGAGATTTACTTTTATTTCGTAAGCATGTTGGACCTTTTAAGAGCATTATGATGGACTATTAAGCTTTATTATCAAAATAGCAAAAAAGTCATAAATTAGGCTAAATGACCAAATCTACACATAATTGATAGATAAAGAACTAAATCTAATATTGTCAAAGTTAGAGGACCAAAAGAAATTCAGATCAAAGTTATAGGACAAAAATTTTCTTTTTTCCATTTAAGTATAATATTAAAAATACACAAAAAGTTTTATGCTACTTTTTCAAGGAACTCTGAAGGTATTTGGGGGAGTTTATAAATTTTTCTAAATAAGATGTTCAAATGTATTTGAATCTTTTTTTAAACAAGAATTAAGATGTTAGGAATTTATATAGACCTTTTAGAAAAATGTACAAAGTTTTTACTTAGGGTTAAAAAAATTTAGCATCCGAACTATGACTGTTTTTATACTTTGATATTTAAATTTTTTTTTGTACAAACTTACCATCTCAATTTTATAAAATTTTACACTTTGTCATTTATAAGTATTTTTTAACCAAGTTTTTTTTAATCAAAAAACAATCACATGTAATGCCCATGTGATATTAAGGGTTATGTGATGTGATATTTTTCACATATGTACAATATGTGATGTTTTCTCATAAAAAAATTAATAAAAACAATAGTCATATGTAGCAAAGTACAAATTTCGAAAAGTTGAGATGGTAAGTTAACACAAAAAACAATTTTGATGGCAAAGTATAAAAATGACCATAATTCGGATAGTCAAAATATAATTTACTCTTTTACTTATTTAAGCTTCTCCAATTTTCATTGTATTAATTATAAAATTATCGTTAATAACATTATATAAACTCTATAATTTTATTTTATCCAGATACTTCTAAAATTTATTTTCAAATAAACTTAGCCGAACCCCTTTTTAGGCCCAAATCAAATATGCATTGCAACAGGCCTTAGGCCCACTACAAGTAAGAGCAACAACTAACTCTAGTTCAGCCCATTTCCAATTCCCAACAGTTGAGATTAACCTGATTTCCTCCTTCATACCTCTGTCGCTAGCCCCAATTCCAAATTTCAGCCTCTCCACTCTCGCCGTACCCCGTAGGTCCGCCGCTTGCCGCCGCCGCCGCCGCCGCCCATACCATTATCCACTCTGAGGTTGTTAACATCTATAGCCTCTCCTTCATGAATCGCATTGTTAGGCTGGTGTACTCCACAGCAGTTGTTACTTGCCACAAAACCTTGCGTGGATTTGCAGTGTTACAGACAGAAAATGCACAGACACCCATGAAAGTTCAAGTATTTTATCTTCTCCATAACTCCATAAACTGTTAATTTTTTATCTATCGTACCTGTCTTAAAGAAATGCTGCTCCTTAGATTAATCGAGAATTGGATGGTCTCCAATGAATTAGTAAAAACATTCCTGCACCGGATCATGCTCATTTCTCTTCGTACTTTAATTTTTTATCGTTTCTACATCAACTATGTTGCCTGATCGGAAGTTTTTCGGGTTGTGTTTTGGTAGTTCTTTTAAATATATCTTTCAGGTTATGTTTTGGTAGTTCTTTTTAATATTTTTATCTGTGTTCCTACCATTGGGCGCCAATGTATACACTAAACCTGATACATTATCCTTTTATCTTTTAGCCAATCTTAACCCAGAATTTCAAATCTTTTCTCTTGGCTATTGAGCTTTCAATTAGAATTTGAAGCTCATGACAAATTCATTATTTCACATCATCTGAGTTTTCAGCGTGGGACAGAACTGTAACTTTCTGTTCATTTGTTACAATCTCCAATTTTTGCATTTCTTGTGGTTTTCAGCTGTCCCATATCTGGTTTTGGTTTTATTTTAGGGAAATACTAAAAGCAAAACCATTGGAAAAATCTAATTCATCCAAAGAACCTAATATGATAATTTCAATTGCTAAACTCCTTCCAATTGTGAACTTTTATTTGAACCTCAAGGTGGTAATTCTGCTTTCGACAGTAATATCCTTGTCTTCTCAAACCAACCCCTGATTGCCTCTATGTTCCCAAGAAGCTCATTGGATACAAATAGTAGTGTGGTCCACCCTTCCTTTTGCTACTTCCAAAAGTCAGGCATGGTTGCAGCAAAGCTACGACTTGTAATATTGCATTTGAAGTCTGATGCTTATTATTGTTCATCTCCTACCATATTCTCCCTGAGACTTTGCAATTGACCAAATTTCCTATCATTTCCAATAAACATAATCAACCGCGGGAAGCAGATTGAAAACAAGCCCAAAATCGGTTCTTGGATAAAACCAATTTACAGCTTGAAAGAGGTTATGGAGTAACACAGGGTAGTTTTGTCCGATTTCTTTTTCTCTTTTAATGGCTTTAACTGCCTTAGTTGGCTGTTTTGGTATTTTTTTTTTCTTGAATCTTTTAGATAATTTCAACAGATTGGGGACCTTTTAGGAAGAATATTTTGTGGAAGTTGGTATTTTTCTGTGTATTTTAGTCTTTCGCTGAACAAAAGTGCAGCATTTGTGCAGGAGGAATCCAGTGAACATACAATCCCGGAATTTCTCTTCGTCATTCTATAAAGGAGGTAGTTTACTTTATTATTAATTTTTTGCAGTGTCATTTCTATGCAAAGCAAGTCCCTGGGTTCGTTAATAATGGAAGTAATTGACTAAGTATTGATGTTAATTTAACTATAATACTTTTTTCTCATTCACTTTGTAATAATTAATTATTTAAAGATTTACCCCAAGTGTAACGATGCTAGTTAATGACTAATTTTTGGTGTGTAATATGAGTTGTCTGAATATCCTATGGTTCCTGCCTCTTGATTTATCGGTGAAAGAATTATATGATAAGTATAGCTGTAATGGCCTCCATTAGTCCGAGCAATCTTATTTTGTAAATATGTGCTCTTGTATTGAATTGGCTCTAAGGGAGTTCAGCAATGTTTGTGTTTTAGCATCATTCATGAGGTAATCATTTGAGTTAAAACATTGATAACCACTTTAGTATGTCAATGCAGAAACCTACTTTCTTGAAATTTAATTGGAGGCAAGAAGCTTGTGCTGCAGAGCATAACCTAAAGTGGGTGACAATGTCCTTCATTGTTTTCCAAAAATGCATATGTTGGTAAATAAATTGGAGGCATTTGTGAACCCCACTATAATGTTAGAACATGTGAACTCCCTTTGAATTGAACTGGTTTCCTTCTATCTTTAAAAGTATTAGTTTTGCTTTCAGGGGTTGGATGGGTTTTTTTTTCTTTTACATGCTTTTCTCCACTTAATTCTGGATCATAAAATTTAGTTAATTTCATTTACTGTAGTTCGAAGTCTATTTTTGGTGCTGATCTATTTGTTACAATGCCATTTTATAGATGAAAAATCAATAGAAGAGGAAGCAGAAAGAAAAATTGGTTGGCTATTGAAGCTAATTTTTGCTGGGACTGCAACTGTAATTGCATACAACCTCCTTCCGTACATGGGTATGTTTATTGAAAAGGATTAGCCAATGAAGTTAGGTTATTCAGTTGTTTTATACCAGAAACTCTGAAATTTACATTGTTTATCTTCTGTAGGAGAAAATTTGGTGCAGCAGTCTGTATCACTTTTAAATGTGAAGGATCCTTTGTTCAAAAGGATGGGAGCATCCAGACTAGCACGTATTGCTATAGATGGTAATGTTTGAGCAAAGATCTCGGAAGTGGTTAGTAACATGTCAATTTTCACTTTTAAGGCTGGTATGCCAATTTATGGTCCCCTCTCCATAGACTGAATTAATTTCCGCATCGTGTTCTCTTTTTATGATTCTCTAAAATGGGTGAGAACCTTTTGCCCCAAAGAATTTGGGTTTGATATTTCTGTCAAAAATTATTTTAATGAACAGATCTTCCTTTTGGGCTACTGATCCAAATATGATGACTAGCTCATCTCAACTTAACCCCAAATATGGGTTCTGGCCAGCCTGTGGACCAAGGCGAATGAGATGGATACATCTCACCCCTCACAATTCCTGGAAAAAAATAGAATGGAAAGGAAAAATAAACCTACAGCCAAAGTAGGATATTCTCAAATGGCAGCAATCTTAAAATTTCCACATTGTGTATATGTAGTTCTCATTGTGTACTAAACTGAGGGTGGACGTGTCTTGATCAAGGGGCCTGATGACTCTTCTTACTCTTGGTCTTTGCCTGTTAGTTGAAGTTTAAATGGTATTAATAGTGTCTGAAATGCTAAATTCTTCTTTTGATCCCAGATAAAAGGAGAATGAAAATAGTTGAACTGGGAGGAGCTAAGGAGCTTATAAAAATGTTAGCAGCTGCTAAAGACGACCGCACTCGAAAAGCAGCCCTGAAAGCTCTTGTTGCCATCTCAAAATCAGGTCAGAATGAGGTTTTCTTTGTTCCTTGCATGTGCCAATTTTGAAATGCTCATTCAAAAAAAAAATCCGCTGTTTACTTGAGTATATGAACCCTTTAGTCCATATTCAACTTGTCAAGCACATGACAGTCTTAATATGAATATGATGTTTAGGATCTAGAATAACACACTTCCAATGAATTGAATGTTCTGCTATACCAAGTAGGACCTTTGTATATCCTTTTTCATGCAGTAAAAGGAGCACTTGTACTCAGTTTTATACTTTTTGTCGTCTATTTTTTGGAATTATAGAAGTGAATATATAAACTGAAGGCAGTTAACTTTTTTCCACAAGTGAGGTTGTTGGCAAAAGATTTTGGATCTAATTGCAAATAAACATCCTTCAAGTTTATTTCTTTTCGGTCCTCATCTACTGCTTAACATTCCTATCCCCTTATATTATTTGACCAGCACAGGAAGGCTGTAAGTTCTGTCTTCCTGTGTTAAAAATCTACATCTCCATTTTTACTAGAATGTCTGCCAATTATCAGTAGAAGGAAAAATGAAATTACTAATACATTTTTGTTGCAGAAGTTACATTTCAAAAACATTGATGTGTTACAAAAGTTGCTATTTAGTATGTCAATGATCTATTGCTAAAAATTAGAAATTTTAGTAACTGAAATAAATATTTCTTGATTTTATTGTCAAATCTTTGGTTTGGTTTTAGGCTTGTCGATGGGCGGGTATTACCCCTATTTGGGCTCATACCAAATAAATACCCATAATGATTTATTCATACCTTTTCCTTACACTACCCAAAAGATAATACCCATTGGTTCTTACCCAAGTTATATCCAAGAAGATAGGTCACTGGGCCTTACCTGTTGGTTTTTTCATTCCTTTTCTTTTTATAGTAATTTCCAAAAATTAAAATTTAATTTACATCTAAATCAAACAATAAGTCAAAAAAAAAAAAAAAAAAAACTGAAGCAATTCTTATATGTTTTCCGCAATAATATTACAAAAAAAATTATGTTACTAAATTGACTTGTTAATACCATTTCATGAGCTACCAATTGATATAATAAAACTCTCACTATTCAATGGATATAATTAATTAATATTGGTCATCCTTTGGATAATAAAGATCTTGACTTTCTCCAAAGGATGACCAATATTAATTAATTACTAAATCAAGAAATTCAGAATAAGAATGATAACGTAAGAGCTAGTAAAATGAATGAAGAGTATGAAAATATATCTAATTTTTACTGACATTTTCAATCCATTTGATTTTTGCACTCAACTTGGATTTGATAATTTTTTCTTTAAACTAATTTTGTGTATTCCATATATTAATTGATTTATAGTTGTTAAAGGCGCACGGGGCAAAGGTGCCATGGAGTCATAGCGCAGTGCGTGGTGCATGCATTTTTAAAGTACGGCTCAAATTTACATAAATAATTATATATTAAAAAATTCGTATATTGTTTAACTTTAACATTACACAAACAATTAAATATAAATATTACAAATATATTAATAATGATATCATATTAGAAAGGATTTTTCTCTTTCTTTCTGTTCTTGTTTACTTTTTCTTTTACATTATCCTGTGACTTTCTTAAAAAAAATAAGTTAAAAGGTTTAAAGAAACCTTAGGGGCCTGTTTGGTTGTGTTTTCATTTTTAGTTTCCAACATTTGGAAATGGATACAAATGCTTTATTGGTTTTTGTGTGAAAACTGAGAATATGTTTGGATTAGTTGTTTCCAAATGTAGGTATATAGGTGTGAGAATGTTGAATATAGGTATATGTACTTTTGATGTGACAGAAATTAGTTATGAGGGTTGACCTGATTGATTGAATATTTGTCTCCTTTTTTATTCATATTTAATTAATTTAACTAATTATACATTGTGAATTTTCTTTTATGTCATTGATTACTTTAATTGAATTATGTATAATTATACGATAAATATAGTTCATATTTATGTGGGTTAATTTGAATCAGAGAATCTAGTAACAACATATTCCTCATATTACCTAATATATATGTATAAATATATGCTTATATATTGTGAATGCTAAACAAAAATGTGAAGAATATACTTTATTTAAATAAGTAAGGCCTAAATTAAATAAATAATTTAATATGACCAAAACATCAATAATATAATTCTATTTATATTATTTTAAATTCTGAATATTATTTCATCAATTTGAACAGAAAAATAAAGAGTAAATTAATTATCATGAATAATAAACTAAATAATTATAAAATAAATTAAAATAATTAAGTAGTCATGAAAGAATAGACAACTTTCATCGGTGCAAATAAATCCCAAAATAAAGATGAAAAACAAAAGAATCAATTGAACAAAAAACAAATCAACAATTGTAACAACAAGTATTTATCAAAATGCATTCTTTAGAAGTCTAAATACATTAAAAAAAAAAGATTACCAGCGGAAAGAAAAATTCTAATAATAAAAAAATAAATTAAGCAAAAATTTGGAATACAAAATAGATAGAAATGTATAAGTAAACAATAACTATTATTTTATTTTTTTATACAAAATTAACAAAATATATAAAAAATAGAATGCATGTAAAAGTAGAAAATGTATATTATTATAATAAAATATATTTTTTATAAATAGAAAAAAGACGTGAAAAGTAATATATAAATCATCAATTTAACAATAGAAGATGCATGTAAAAGATAAACAAATTTTATTATTAGACAGAAATATATGAGTAAGAGATAGAGATTAACATAACTTGGCCTTGTTATATTATTAATTCAATTTTGTATATAATTTTATTTTTGAATGTATAATTATAAAGAAGTTGAGAAGATGGCGACACTGGTCCAGGAGGTGGCGTGCGGTGGCGGAGGAGTATCCTCAAGACATGATGAATGGGTAAAAAAACAACAATTAATTAAAATGTTTGAGATAACTAGACATTGCATGTGAATGGGAGAGGAGAATAGCAATTATCAAGATTATTACGTGCAAAAAGAAGGGTCTTTCATAAATAAGGCATCAAGGGCTTACATAAAAATCATCCTTCAAATTAACAAAAATTTTACAATCATTTTCCATTAGTAGGGGGTTCCTCCAGCGGCGCCACATTGGACGAGCTTGCACCATCGTCTTTTGGCGCCTTTGGGATGTTTAAGTCCGTGCCATCTTCGTCATCCGAGCTCGACGACGCATCCATGCAAATAGGATAAAAAATGACAGTAGCAGGCTCGTTATGTTGGGGGGGCTGCCATATCTGGAATATCCGGGAAAAAATCAGCATCGTCTTCTTCTTCCTCCTCGTCGGGTACCGGAATATCGAGGTTCTCATCCTCATCGAAGAGCTCGCACAGCTCTTCCCACATTGGCTCGTACGCATTTTGGTAGCATCGATTCTCCTATTCATTAGCATTCAACAATTATTTCAATTTTTATTGTTAAAAAAAAAAGAAATTTGCAATATCAAAACATAACCGGCAAATGGCTTGCCACACAGCGTCGTTCGCCGTTAATCTCCTTTCGTCGTGATTCCATGTAACGCCCGAGTGATTTTCCACCCATTGGAACGTATAAAAACGAACTCGCAGTTGGTCAACCCTTGTATAGGCTCATGCGTAAGTTAATCGCGTGCGGAACTCCTTATTCACGTCGAGTAGGGCGGAATGGATGGCTTACATGTTGTGGTGGTTTGGGCAAAAGATATCGAGCCTTTTGCAGTAGATGAGAGATTGGACGAATAGGTCCTCCATCTCCTTTGTCCATCGTTCACGATAAAAAACGACGGACTGAAATATATGACGGATTACAACCATGTTTATGTTTTTATGAATAAGAAAAAATTCAAATCCACGTATTATGAAATAGGAAATTCACATAATGTTACAACTCAATCCACTCCACTAAGCAGTGACTAATGCCTTAATCCACTAGTAAAATTGGTTTGCCAAGTGATTGAATATTATCAAAAAATGATGCTAAACGAAGCTAAACCAACAGTAGATAGCAGAAAGCAGTAGATAGCAAAAATGATGTAAAGATATTATGGATGAAGAAAGTAAAGTGAGGTGGTGTATGGATTGGATTTATAGGCAAAGTAAATTAGAAGGTTGCATGGGAATTACACTAAATAATAGGGACATACTAGTAATATTGATGCAAAATACATCATTAGAAAAAACAACTTTGTGTTGAAGGTGAGGCGTCAAATATATATATGTATCCATCTATATCTATCTATCTATATATATATATTAAATAAATAATAAAATATAATGTTATCTTGGAATTAAAAATTGCTGTCATTTGCTGGTTCTGTGATTAAGGAGTATAGATTATGTAAATTGTGTGATGGTTTACTGAATGAGAAAGAAGAAGAAAAATACTCCACGAAGAAAAATATATTGCTAGTATTTTGTGTGTTGGATTTGCCTATAAATCCAATCCATGCACCACCTCACTTTACCTTCTTCATCCATAATATCTTTACATCATTTTTGCTATCTACTGCTGGTTTAGCTTCGTTTAGCATCATTTTTCGATAGTATTCAATCGCTTGGCAAACCAATTTTACTAGCGGATTGTGGCATTAGTCACTGCTTAGTGGAGTGGATTGAGTTGTAACATTCTGTGAATTTCCTATTTCACAATACGTGGATTTGAATTTTTTCTTCTTATTCATAAAAACATAAACATGGTTGTAAGCGGTTATATATTTCAGTCCGTCGTTTTTTATCGTGAACGATGGACAAGGGAGATGGAGGACCTATTCGTCCAATCTCTCATCTACTGCAAAAGGCTCGGTATCTTTCGCCCAAACCACCACAACATGCAAGCCATCCATTCCGTCCTACTCGACGTGAATAAGGAGTTCCGCACGCGATTAACTTACGCATGGGCCTATATACAAGGGTTGACCAACTGCGAGTTCGTTTTTATACGTTCCAATGGGTGGGAAATCACCCGGGCGTTACATGGAATCACGACGAAAGGAGATTAACGGCGGACGACGCTGTGTGGCAAGCCATTTGCCGGTTATGTTTTGATATTGCAAATTTCTTTTTTTTTTAACAATAAAAATTGAAATAATTGTTGAATGCTAATGAATAGGAGAATCGATGCTACCAGAATGTGTACGAGCCAAAGTGGGAAGAGCTGTGCGAGCTCTTCGATGAGGACGAGACGGCGAGGAGAAAGAAGAAGACGATGCTGATCTTTTCCCGGATATTCCAGATATGGCAGCCCCCCCCCAACATAACGAGCCTGCTACTGTCATTTTTTATCCTATTTGCATGGATGCGTCGTCGAGCTCGGACGATGAAGATGGCACGGACTTAAACGTCCCAAATGCCCAAAAGACGATGGTGCAAGCTCGTCCAATGTGGCGCCGCCGGAGGAACCCCCTACTAATGGAAAATGATTGTAAAATTTTTGTTAATTTGAAGGATGATTTTTATGTAAGCCTTTGATGCCTTATTTATGAAAGACCCTTCTTTTTGCACGTAATAGTCTTGATAATTGCTATTCTCCTCTCCCATTCACATGCAATGTCTAGTTATCTCAAACATTTTAATTAATTGTTGTTTTTTTACCCATTCATCATGTCTTGAGGATACTCCTCCGCCACCGCACGCCACCTCCTGGACTAGTGTCGCCATCTTCTCAACTTCTTTATAATTATACATTCAAAAAATAAAATTATATACAAAATTTAATTAATAATATAGCAAGGCTAAGTTATGTTAATCTCTATCTCTTACTCATATATTTCTGTCTAATAATAAAATTTGTTTATCTTTTACATGCATCTTCTATTGTTAAATTGATGATTTATATATTACTTTTCACGTCTTTTTTCTATTTATAAAAAATATATTTTATTATAATAATATACATCTTCTACTTTTACATGCATTCTATTTTTTTATATATTTTGTATAAAATAATAGTTATTGTTTACTTATACATTTCTATCTATTTTGTATTCCAAATTTTTGCTTAATTTATTTTTTTATTATTATAATTTATCTTTTCGCTGGTAATCCTTTTTTTTTTAATGTATTTAGACTTCTAAAGAATGCATTTTGATAAATACTTGTTTTTACAATTGTTGATTTGTTTTTTGTTCAATTGATTCTTTTGTTTTTCATCTTTATTTTGGGATTTATGTGCACCGATGAAAGTGGTCTATTCTTTCATGACTATTTAATTATTTTAATTTATTTTATAATTATTTAGTTTATTATTCATGATAATTAATTTAGTCTTTATTTTTCTGTTCAAATTGATGAAATAATATTCAGAATTTAAAATAATATAAATAGAATTATATTGTTGATATTTTGATCATATTAAATTATTTATTTAATTTAGGCCTTATTTAAATAAAGTATATTCTTCACATTTTTGTTTAGCATTCACAATATATAAGTATATATCTATACATATATATTAGATAATATGAGGAATATGTCATTTTGGCCTATGCCTACGGAAACTGAAAATTCCGTGTTACTAGATTCTCTGATTCAAATTAACCCACATAAATATTGAACTATATTTATCGTATAATTATACATAATTCAATTAAAGTGATCAATGACATAAAAGAAAATTCACAATGTTTAATTAGTTAAATTAATTAAATATGAATAAAAAAGGAGACAGATATTCAATCAATTAGGTCAACCCTCATAACTAATTTCTGTCACATCAAAAGTACATATACCTATATTCAACATTCTCACACCTATATACCTACATTTGGAAACAACTAATCCAAACATATTCTCAGTTTTCGCACAAAAACCAATAAAGCATTTCTACCCATTTGCAAATGTTGGAAACTGAAAATGAAAACACAACCAAACGGGCCCCTAGTTTTGCGCAGCAGCAGCCGTCGAAGTCCCAGATTGTCGTCGCTGCTGGAACCCTAGCTCAGCGCAGCCTTCGTGCATGTACCCTGCACCTGTAGCCGCCCTCTGCCACTACAGTGTCTTTGAAAAAAACCGAGCTTCGCCCACTATAGGCGCGTACAATGACAAAGCCCAACGCCATTTTCTGAAAATGGCGCGCGCGCCATTAATGACTATGAATCGAGTTTAACTAACCTAAGTTTTGTTTGTATTTTTTCTTCATTTTAATAACTATTGACGTAAGTTTTAATTAAATTTATCAAAAAGTTTCTAAACTATGAGAACAAAAATGAAAAAGTTGGCAAATTGGCTAAAGTATCTATAAGTAAAAAAATATAAATAAAATATACATAATAAAATGATTATACAAAAACTATGAACTTTTAGATATTTATACAAAAGTTTACTTCTAAAATTATCTTAAGTTAATGTGGGAAATAAAAATATTATGGTATTAAACGTATCAATTCCCATGGCTATTTTAGGGTATTAAAAATCTTACCCATAGATGTGGGTACTTTTAAGGCGTAAGACCCTATTCATACCCATTCATTTAATTTCGTTGGGTTTAGCGTAGTGTCTTTGATCTGTTGAACAGGGTATGGGTATGATTTTCTCTTATGTACAGGTTGGGCATTACTTACCCATTTACTGGCCTATTTGGTATCACCAAAGAAACAGTTGAGTCATTTTCACACTGGAGACCAGAAAACATTTCAATGAAGGAAAATAAGGTCGTGACATAGTATCTTTTGGTTCATTTTAGGGGCTTCATGAGCCTGAAATGGAGGCGCCATGTCCTTTCTCTTTGTCTGAAATAGGGGCTTCATTAGAAGCTGCTTTTGTGTTGATGGAATCTAATAATAATTTAGAGTTGTTGACTTAGGTATTCTACGCAAGACATTCTTACTTGTCTTATCAGAAGAATGCACATATATAATGTCATTCTAATGGTTCTTACTTGATGCAACTATAGATGAAGCTGTTGGTGCTTTACATGAAGCTGGAGCTATCCCTGTCATCAGGTCCACCCCTGATTCTACAGAGTATCATGAAATTGAGCAGTACAAGTTGAACTTGCTGAGTAGGTTTCGGGATTTGAGATATGATGTTTCATCTTGAGAGATTGATGATAAAAGGTTTCAATCATCCAGCTCAGAAATTTGCAATGTATACTAGCAAGTACTTGGGTCTATGATTCTCTGCAATAAAATGAATTTCTTCATGTTTTCTTGGACACCAAGTGCAACAGAAAAACATAATTTATGAACTGTTGCGCAAATCAAGTGTGTTTCTTCGTGTCTGTGGCTTTGCATGGTTGTTCTTCCTACGTGCATTGCTCCGATGATTTTAACCAATCGATCTTTTTTATGTGTAAATTTCCCATTATTCTTGGACAGTTCTAAGACTTTGAATTTGGGACATCACATGCTTTCTTCTTTTGTTAGGATTGGATCCTATGCATCAGAAGATCAATCTGGAAAATTGTTGTCCTGAATTTTCCTACAGTTTTCTCTCTGTGTCTGTTGATATCACAAAGTGTTTCTTGGAGTATCTTTCTCCCCTAATTTTGCTTGGAATGCAAGTG
>NC_026146.1:6666724-6676850 GCF_000512975.1 Sesamum indicum | reverse complement strand
ATCCATCGGTGGATATATGGACGTATATATCAAACATGGTTGTGTGAGATTGATTGTTTCCAAAGATGACTATATTTTCATAACTAATAATAGCCTAAAACATTGACATCCCTAATCCTTAAGAATTTTGACTCGAAAACAAATTATCCAGTCTATCTACTACACATGGCGTTCGAAATTTTAGTATGGTGACAATTTCACTCTCTTGTCACTTAATAATTTTAATATATTAACGACATATTTTTGCTAATGAGGTGAAATTGAGGCTCCATGACGTCATGGGTCGAATCCCATTATATATGTGAAATGTTATTCTTCTGCATAATAGATGTTGTCTATTGTAATAGTAGGTGCCGTTTAGATTTCATTTTTTTAATATTGTTGATCAGGATGTAATTGTTGCAATTGTTTTTGTTAGGTATTGATATTTAATACAAAGGGTTAAAGGCCAAATTAGTCCTCTAACTTTGGCTATTTCCCATTTTAGTCCTTTAACTTTTGAGATTTCATTTTAGTCCTTTATCTCTCCAAAAATGCTCGATTTTGGTCCTCTGACAGAATTTGAACGGATTTGGACCAAATTCTGGATCATTTTACCCCTGAACTACTTTCAAATGCGAATTTTAGTCCATTTTCACTATTCTTGCATTTCTATGCATATTTTCACCCATGCTCGCCTAGAATGGTATCAGAGCCTAGGTTTATTGAAAAAATATATGATTATATTACATTTTGATATTATTTAACCACTAATGGAGGAGACTTTTCAAGATAAAATGGAACCAAACGAAAGTTCGAGTTGCTTTGAAAACACGGAATATTTCCAGATTCTGGAAATACAAAGAAGAGAATTTCTCATGGAAATTCTTGACAAGTGTGACAACGGTCCTAAGAGGATTGATCCAAAACTTCTCACGCCAGAAGAAGAACAAGAGTGGCTAAGAAATTTTGAAGTTCGACAAGTACTACCAGGAAATGCAGTGAGACGCCTACACTCCACTGAAGTCCATGGTAGAATTCCAGCCAGGAGAAATGGAACGGATAAATTCCTACATAATTTTAGTTCAAAAAATTATGACTGATTGGAAAGAACTCGAGCCAGATACATCAAAGATCTCCCAAGATCTGAGGGAGATACAAAAGACGGTTCAAGACTATGGACATAGGTTAATACATATACCTATGAAAATAGAATCTTTGAGCCAAAAGGTGAACGAGATCCTTAAGATCCTTCCGGATCTACACAAGGGCCTTACAGATCTGAGGATAGAAATTACAGATCTGAAGAAAAATCAGAGGGAGAACCCCAAAACATCTAGATCCAGACAAGAGCGTATCAGGGACGCCCTCGGAACAGTACCTCTTCTACATCAGAAGGGAAAGGCCACAGAGATTCCAAAGCCAAAGTCAAGAGAAGATCTGATCATTGCATTTATCAGATCTATAAAATAATGGAGGTAACAAGAGCAGATCTTTCAGATCTACAAGAACTGGCGGAATCCTTTTCCCAACTCGGGATTGTGGATTTAGTCAATATCCAAACAAATGAGATCACTCCAGCACTACCACCGCCGGAAGGAAGTACATGTTCTAATGATCCTCCACAGGATCAACCGATGAGGAAAAGTGCGGATTTCCACACTAATGCCACACCAACATTTGTGGGAACCAGGCTAAAGGAAAATCCAGGAAGAAATCCAAAAAGAGTGCCGGAGAATACACCTTGAGCAAGGACCATGCTCCAGCCCTTACATCCATATGGCGCTATACTAAACCTGGATATTATCGATTTTCGAAAAAGGACCATGCTCCAGCCCTTACATCCATATGGCGCTATACTAAACCTGGATATTATCGATTTTCGAAATATCGAGAAATTGATAGACGAATGGGTTGCAGCAATCAAGATAGCAACAACTACCCTAGAGCCGACAAAGAAAACTTCATAAAGCTGGTGGAGTTGAGTTTAGAGGGATCTGTAAAGATCGGATGGGATAATACCCCAGAAGATACCAAGGCCAGCATCCTTGCCGGAGATTCAAAAGGTGCGATTGCAGACCGGCTAGGAAGGCTTATCAAGATACACTTTATCGGAGATGGATACTTTGAAGGAAGTAGGGCAGAAAAAGCTAGAGAATATGCACAAGCTCTTTTCAGCCTTGAATTAAGAAATATTTGCGCAGTAGATGAATATATCTGTTGGTTCCGCAAGTATTTCTTCCAAAGTGGAGTAGAAACAAAAGTAGCAGCTCCAATGTTCTTCGCAAAAATATGCAGTCCATGGAGGGAAATGTTGATTCAATCATACAAAGTACCTGAAGGACAACTAGATTCAGTGGCGCGAAGAATGTCTTTCCTTAAAGACAAGCTGAAGGATTGGTGTTATCAAGCATCCATCCAGAAGAATATAAAAAGACTGAGAGGTAAAATCAAACGAACCCCTCTCTGTTGTGATAACAATGATTTTCCAACTATTATAGGAGAATCAAGTGAGTTAGTTAAAAGAAAGAAGCAGAATAGTGACTCCTACCCTAGGAGTTCCAGAAGAACCTTTTCCCGACGGAAATCATGGTGGTCCAAGTCCAAAGCCAGAACATACAAATCTGGACAAAGAACAGGACCAACAAGGGCTTCATCCTAAGGATCTAGACGAACAGAGACAAGATCCACCGGAAGAACCCCTACAAGAAGAACTTTCAGACGGGTCCATACCCGAGCCAATGAAAGTTTTAAAGGACATATATCTCCCAATTGCCCGCAGAGACGTGGTGAATTAAGAAATTTTGAAGCCACGAATGATATACTAGATGCAGTTTACTATGGCGATTTGGTACCTATCTACCAATTCGAAGATCTTTCGTCAGACGAAAGCATCTATGAAGAAGAAATAGAGACTGATTCGGATGGATCTTCAGCCGAGTCAGAATAACTACAACGAAGGAGATAGACTTCAAACCTCCGAAAGCCTATCAGGATTCTTTTCTAGAATGACGGTGTCAAACAAAACCATGGAAAGAATCATGCGACAAGATTCCAACCTCAGCCCATACGATGGTTTTAGGATTGGAGGGATTGGAAAAGTCCTGAACCAAATAGGACTGAACCAAAGGAAGCATCACATAATCTACAAAGTAAGTTCAGGTGAGTTTGCTATACCCATGGAACTTACTGGTAATGTGATGGAAATGCAGTTAATTCCTAAAGAAGAAATTCTTGAAGAATTGAGTAAGCTTAGAGAAGAAGTAGCCATTACTATAAAATGGATCCACATAGGAACTATTGAAGTAGTAATAAAAGCAACTTTTAAGGAAGGAATTGATTCAGAAATACATTTATCAATAATGGATAGAAGAATCAATAACTTAAGAGATGGTTGTCTTGGAACAATGATAGGTAACTTGTATGCAGGAAAACTAATGTTTGATATTCATCCTAGGATTGCATACAACCTAGCCGACCAAGATTTTAGTAGAGTCTTAACCCTTCATCAAGATTTTAAAAGAAAAGATCTAATGAGAGAAGGAAATAGACCGTATTCTATTACTTATAGAATTGCATATGCCCTTTCCAATACGCATCATTCAGATTTGTTTCTTAGGAAAGAGTATATTGAGATTCCTAAAATTTTCAAGGAGTTCGCCAAGGTCATGACACCAGATCCTATTAGGATATTTAAAATAGGTGGTGTTGATATCATCATAAAAGATCACCCAGTTTTAGACAAAACAATTAGCTCTAGAACTGATTTCAGTAGTCGAATGTCCTTTTCGAAAGATAGGATTACAGGCTATAAAGGAAAGGAGAAAGAATTATTAAAAGCTTTAACTCCTCAAGAGATTAGGGTAAAAACACCTCCTATCTACTTTCATGATACAGGTGCCGATATCTTGTTGGGTAACAATTTTATTCAAACATTTGCAAGATATATGCAGGATAATCAAAGGAATCTGTTAATCTTTACTACTAACTGTGGTAGTGAGATACAGGTGTTGCGAAGAGAAAAGGCATTTAATAGGATAATGCCAATAAATTTTCGCAGCAAACGTGGTGATTTTGATGCCAAATTAACTCATCCAAAAATGCAGGATAAGAGGAAATTTGGTAAGGTTCTTTTGTCTTTCAGGCAACAAGGACTCTTGGACAGCGATAGCTTCTATAAGGAATTCGAAGAGGAAATTCTGAACCTTAAAGAAGCACTATTGGAAATGAAATCGCTAGACATCAGCGAAGAAAGCAAGCTTTCTCTTGAGAATGTCAAGAGGCTTATTCAGAGGAATTTCAGCGAAAATCCTCTAGCTTGGTGGGATAGGAACAAGATTGAAGCTACTCTGAAGGTCAAAGAAGAATGCAAATACGAGTATGTTCGATACAAACCTATCCAAATGAACATGGAAGATAAGAAGAATATGCAGATAATAATCAAAGAGCATATCAGTCTTGGACTCATCGAGCCTGGAGTTTCTACCTACAGTAGCCCTGGATTTCTGGTAAGAAACCATGGTGAGATTAAGAGAGGTAAACCCAGGTTGGTTATTAACTATCAAGGTATTAATAAGATATTAAATTTGATGGTTATTACATTCCTAGTAGAGAATACTTAATTGATTGCATTAAAGGAGCAAAAGTGTTTTCTAAATTCGATTGCAAATCTGGTTTTTATCAGATTAAGATGGAGAATGAATCAAAGAAATTTACTGCATTCTCCACACCACAGGGACAGTATATCTGGAATGTGCTTCCAATGGGTTTAGCTAATGCACCCCAGATATTTCAAAGAAAAATGGATAATCTTTTCAAAGATTATTTTGAGTTCATGTTTGTCTATATTGACGACATACTAATTGCATCCAAAAATATGAAAGAGCATATTAAACATCTTGAAATATTTTTCGATGCATGCTATAAAGAAGGATTAGTACTTTCTGAAAAGAAAGCCACTATTGCAGTCAATAAGATTGAATTTTTAGGAATCCTTATTGATGAAACAGGGATTGAGTTGCAGGATCATATTGTGGAGAAAATCCGCAATTTTCCAGATGTACTCAAAGACAAGAAGCAATTGCAAAGCTTCTTGGGAGTCGTTAATTTTGCAGGAATCTTCATTAACGATCTTGCAAGATACAGAAAGGATTTCCGACCACTTCTGAAAAGAACAGAGTGTTTAAAGTGAAAATGGGAAGAAATCCACACCAAAAGGGTTCGTGAGCTAAAACAAGTTTGCAGTAACCTTCCAAAGCTTGCTATACCGCAAGATGGGGATGAATTGGTAGTCTACACAGACGCCAATGACTACAGATGGGCGGCAGTGCTCATGAAGAAGACAACTACAGGGGAAAAACCCTGTAGATATACCGGAGGGTTGTTCTCAGAGCAACAAGCCAAAGTTTGGCACATAAACGAGAAAGAAGATATACCGGAGGGTTGTTCTCAGAGCAACAAGCCAAAGTTTGGCACATAAACGAGAAAGAATTCTTTGCGATTTGGAAGGCTTTCAAAAAATGGCCTTTATTCTTACTTGCTAAAGAATTTACTTTAAAATTTGATAATACTAATGTTAAGGCTTTCTTAAAGAATAAATTAGAATAAAAAATAGAGAAAGCTCATATTATCAGATGGCAAGCAGAATGCCAATATTATTGTTATAATATTGTCGTTATAAAATCTCATGAGAATGTTCTTGCAAATTTCCTGACGAGAGATGGAGGCATTTGAAGCAAACTCCATCATGTTGAGACTCAGGCACCTTAGGAAAAACCTCGAGGAGCTTGACAGAAAGTTCGGACAGCTAGCGGTTAACGCTCAAGTTGCCGGACAAATTCAAAGGGCTGATCTGGACATTGTCCAGGTCGCAATAAGGAGTTCCTTATTAGCATCCACCTTGCTATAGAACGACTTACGAGAATCAATTCGGAAGGCGTCACCTTCGGGGATGACTCACGAGTTGAGGGAGCATGACCCAAAACATGCCTTTAGAGTACAGGGCTCTACACCTATAGCGTCGGATTCAAGTACCGATTGCACTAGGCCATCACCAGACTCTGGTGAAACGGCAACAATTGAATCACAGGAAGTGCAAACTCCTGTAGGTTCAAGTCAACCCAGCACCTCTGGGGTTAAAGAGGGAGAGATTAGCCTTAGGCCAATGACAGGCACCTCTAAGGCTAATACTAACGAATTAATATCTTCTTATGATTGGCAGGATTATCAGCGTATGTGGAAAAAATTAATTTCCCGCAAAGGAGTCAATCCAGGCAAGACCATTATCGAAACATCTGGAAAATATAACAGAGTCTGGATGTTAGAAGGGTCTAAATCAGAAGATGTCAGAGAATGGTATGATTTTGGAGCTCTTGCTTCAGTTCATACTATGTCACCGAGTTTTTCGGAAATCTCAAAACTTCCGGAGTGGATTAGTGGGGCGGTCTTTGATTCATGGCAAAACAACCCCCATTTGAAAAGAGGCGATGTTCTGGAGATAAAATTTGTTTCAGTAGCTCCAGAAATTGCAAGAAATGGGTCTCATCCAGCATTCCATTTCATGAAGCTGCAGAGGCCAGATATGGTAGCTTTCAACAAAATCCAGAGGCCAGATATGGTAGCTTTCAACAAAATCAAAGCTGCCTCAGGAGAAGCTCCCTTGGTATCAGCCATCAGTGAAAATAGTATCTCTACCAGGAGAGCTTGGGGACTATGGGTCTGTCTCACGGAGATGGACAAAGTCAAGTATCCATTCAAGATTTTCTCAAACAAAGTGAATGGATCATTCCTGTTAAATTCCATGACAGGGAAAAGCACGGAGTTTGCTGAAAGCTTATTCGAAAAGAAGAGGATGTTAATCTGGGAAAATAAGTTGTCGGCAACCGAAGCTACAAGGATGCAGACATGCAACATGTTGCATGTTGGGCAATGGCATAACCATTTGTGCCCTTGCTGCGAGAAACAAGAAAAGCCCCTGGAAAGAGAAAAAATTTTACCAAGAGAAGTAAAAATTAAACAATGTAAAAAATCGACAGGATAAGACTGTCAGCAGAAAATGACAAAAGCCAATAGTCAGCAAAGCAGCCAGCTGGGAATCAGGTGACCGACAAATCATTATGACAGACAGCTGAAAATCACAAGGCGATGACGAACGCAATAACGTCATCACAAAAACAAGTTTGGAGTCCGAATTTCAAGTCCGCGGACGCCTATAAATAAAGAGGCAATGAAGCAGAAGGGGATCATCAGAAAAACTTCTCCTACTCTTCAAAAGCATATTTTTGAGTGTTTTCAATATCTCTAGTATTTTTATCTTTTAGTTTATGGGGGTTTCCCCAACGAGTCTAGTCCTCTATCTTATGAGAGGCTAAACAGTTGTCTCCTCCAACGGAGGAATAGTATCTATGTAATATTCTCGATATATCTTCAATAAAGAAAGGCTTCTGTTCCACTTGTTTATCCAAAAATATTATTAAGTCTCTATTTTGAAATACATTTTACACCCTAAGGTAGGAAACGAAATAGGGTTGTGCTGCTTTGTTACTGAAGGACCCAAGTACCTGCGAGCCATCAGCTGTGGTTGTGTGGTTGGAAGAAGTCCATAAAACTAAGGATTTGGAATACCCGGAAGCAAGGCGGTCAAACCAAGGTATGAATTTATGTAGACTTAGTTATATTTCGGAAGCATGATGGGCCAAACTAGGGCATGTGTATGGACTATATTCAGTTTTATTAGAAGGGCAAAAGGGTCACTAATTTGGCTGAAGGACCAAAATGGAACAGATCTGAAAGATAAAGGACCAAAATAGGAAACCGAATAGATAAAGGACCAAATCGGGAAACCCCTAAAGCTACGGGACCAAAATTGCATTAAACCCTAATACAAATTACTGTAATTGAGGTATTTCAATTAATAATAGCTCATCGTTCTAAAAAATCGTTACTTTAAAAAAATTATTTTTTTTGGTCTTATAATTTGAGTATTGCCAAATAATCCCAAATGAAACATTGTCTAATACCAAGATCCAAGACCGTAATTATCCATAATACGTCCCTCAGAAGTGTACATTTCGTTTCAGTTCAAGACTGATCTGATCTCCCATTCACCTCACAATATTTGCTTAGGCCCCAGCTGTGCACTTTTTCTTCCATACCCCACATTGTTCCTCCTTATTGATCCTCTCCTTGTTGATTTCTTCATTTGTTGAGGCTTTGCAATTTTATTTTATATTTTTTTTTTATTTTAGGGTTTTTGGTAAAAGAGTTCGATCACCTTCTTGTTATAAGTTTCATGTTCTTCGATTACAGGTTTCATTAATTTTATTCGTGTTATTAATTGGGTAGAGATTGTCCCAAAAGATTACACTACAAGAAAATTCATTTGTTATGACAAAATAATTATAAATTATCACAATAATTAGTATTTTGTGTAATAAAATGGCGTAATTGTTACAATAAAGTTAAAGTTTCATTAGAATTGTATTAGTTTGACGAGAAATCAGAATGTCTTACCCAAAAAAAAAAAAAAAGTTACTTTCATAACATTTAGAAAAAATAAATCATTACGCAATCTTAAATATGTCATGATAAAAATTTATTGTGACAAATGAAATATTTTTGTCCTAACAAATTTTTGAATTGTTACAAGTAAAATTGGTAAACGAAAATGATAGTCCAGAAAAATTAACAATTTTTAAAAACTAAAATTTGATTCAATGGTAAAGGTTAGTGCTGATATATTTTTATTTTTAATTTAATTTTTTAATTTTTGATATATTTTCTATATAAAAATATATATAATAAAAAAAACGGTTGATTATTCGGATTGGTTTTCGCATCCCTATGCCCAAAAGGATGGGCGAGTTCGGTTTGAGTCTTCATCGATCGGGTGGATCTATATGCTCCGGGGTGGTGAGACGAGGTGTAGCGCAGTCTGGTCAGCGCATCTGTTTTGGGTACAGAGGGCCATAGGTTCGAATCCTGTCATCTTGATGTGGGGTCGGAGTCAGCCTCAAACGTAAGTAATTAGTGCAACCTTTCTTTCTCTCTTGTTCTGACTTGACACTAAAAGAAATGAATGAAAGAGATCCTACGGCCTACACTACATACAGTCTTATAATGCCAGTTATGATGCTTGCATAGGGGACCCTAAGGTAAATAAGCACAAAGAGCAGCAGTAAATCGCCAGTTCTTTCAGTATTGGCGAATATTCGTAAAGTAATTGGTCGGACATAGAATGAGTGTTGGTGTTGGATGTTACATGTGTTACACTATGGTAATGGAAAATCCATGTTGCAATTTCTGGTGTACTGAGAAATGTTGGTGAGTGAGAGTTTTCACAGACCAGCATGCTTCATCTGACGTATATTGTCCACCTTAGAGGAATGAGTATCATTATGAATCCTTTTCAGGATGCCACATAAGTGTGGCATCAGCACCATCATAAATTTTGTGGTAAATCACAATCACCTCTTATGAGATTTGGCATAATTATAAATATTCTATCGCTGTTTGAAAAATATCAATATTCCCTTGATTGACTAAATGAATCAGTTTTTATAATTTTTTAAATTTTTTCATCCACCCCATCAGATTTTCTACAAATTTTTTATTTAAAAAAAAATACAATAAGAGCATAGTTGACAATTTCATACCTTCATCCGATGATTATCAAACTTCAAGGGTATTCATAATTATGCCAAATTTCAGGAGAGGTGATTGTAATTTACCCTAAATTTTAAGATGTTATGTGGAGAATGAATACTTGATGCTGTGATTTCTTTCTAGTTTCTAGAGGTTTCGGCAGATTTATTTTCATCATGTTGCCCATCTGCGTGCTTTCAGTTAAAATTGTTTGACCAGTGATGAAGTTTATGTCGTTCTTTGTGCCAAGAGAAATGGCATCCGGACTCAGGTTATAAATGGATTTAAGGAGGAGGAGTTATGACAAAGGTCAGGATGATCTTCTGTCAGATCTTGAACTGCATAATTACGACAGTTGTTAGTTTGAAACAAAAAGGTTAGTGAACTGCATGGCCAGATATGTTCTTCTACAGGGATGTGCTCATGATGCTTGCCAGAAACAAAAGGTTATGGCCTTTCTCGACAGTGGATTGCCAGATGAAGCAATGCGAATATACGGAAAGGG
>NC_026146.1:6628833-6666714 GCF_000512975.1 Sesamum indicum | reverse complement strand
TTACGATCCACCAGAAGACCTTTTGAATGACGATCAAGAATGCAGATTGTGGATTAAAGAGGACTAGAATATGCTGCTGACATAAATTTGCCTCACCAGACAGGAGATGTACACGACGAGCTGACCAGCTGGCTGAATTGTATATGGACTCTGCCGATAAGTTTCCAGGAGTGTGAAGAGTTGCTCGGGAGTCTGCCACTTTAGTGGTCTACTTGAATGCAAATGGGATAAGTTGACGAAATTTGAAGCTCAAAGACGAGAGGCTCTCTAGAGATGGGACTCCACCTGGTAAAGTGCTCAGCATTTTTCACATGTATCCTCAGCTTCATGTGAAATATAAATTGAATGTTGTTTGAATATGATTTGATGTATAAATCATATGGTTGTTCGGGTGTTAACATGAGTTATTCAAATCGTGTGTTTGATCGTTGCCCCGGAAGCTCTTGCATGTAAACACAAGCTAAATGCCACGGATCATGCACTCTAATACTCTCTATCTTTGAAAGAATTTGAAAAGGCGTGTTATTGAGGATGGTTGGATCAAAGCTGTATGCGGCTCAGCGACATACAGAGATCTTAAACCAGCTAAGAACTTCATGAAATTCAGAAGTAAAGGGTCTAGATATAGAATATGAGTTGTGTATCTCAATAAGAAAATGAACAAAGGTACATATAAAGATTCTTGATTATGACAGATAGTTTGCTGCACTTTGTTACAAGGCATAATAATCTCTACATCTGTCTATCTTCTCGAGACCGCACACAGACAGATCTAGACCAGCAACCTCAGCTACCCACGAGCCAAGGAGGAGAGAATGAAATCATTTTATGCAAAATGTTGGCCTAATCAACCTCCATCAATCTAATTTTTCATCCCGCAAAATCACAACGCCCATCAAATATTATCCCTAATATTTGTTTATTCCAAGAAGAATAAACATCTAAACTTGGTCTGCTCTTTCCCAATCGGAATATATCCATCCATTTGTGGATTATATCGACCAATGGTCAACTATGGTATACATTCAAAACATGACTACATTTTTCATAACTTATTATAATAATAGTAGTATAAAATGTTGATATCCCCAAACTTACTCACATTAAATATGGAACAAAATCACAATTTATGGCGACAATTATGGAAAGGTAAATTATGAATAAGTAAAAAATGGATCTATCCAATAAAAAATGACAAAAGATACATTCACATATACATATATATATGTGTGCGTGTATCACTATACTATACAAATGTATATGTAGATTGGAAATATATATATGTATATATATTCTCAAAATAAAATGATATATGTACTTGCATCGAGAAATGCATCTAGAAAACCTATCAGGAATTTAAATTCTCAAGAATGGCTTAAAATAATGTTTCAATATCTTAAAGTAATACATTTTATAACTTAAAATATCATGATATAAAACTTAACAATATTATTAACTTATATAACTATAATCAGAAAATATTACCATAAGGACATGTTAATCAAATAAACAAGTAAAAGAAAAAACATTAATATGTGTATCATATATAACATACAGATATCAGATGTAAATTAAGTATATATATATATATATTCAAATTACGTATACAATTATTTAATAAACTAAATTAGGAATTGAATTATTTAGAAAGTAATCACTATAGTTCTATGAACTCCACAATCTTAAAGTTACACATTTATTAATTTAAAATATTCGAAATATCAATACATGGAATGTAAACCAAATAGGTGTACCTAAAAATTTGAAACTTGCTAATTCTTGTTAAATGAAATACGAGTCCAGCTTTGCATTACATAAAAAATAAGTAACAGGGTTCCACAATTCTTTCAACAAAATTCACAGACAAATCTACAAGTTTGTGAGATTACACTACTTATTCAGTATATATAACCAACCGAAGAAAAGCAAAATCGAAAAATGAAGTAAAATAGAAAAAGGAAAGAAGAACTACAAAGGGATCGACTTCTACCTCATGCTTCATCAATTTATGGATGCACCCAAAGTACTCGTCAAATACAGGCAGGTCAGAGTTCAAATTCATCTTCAAGCTTCAATTGCTCAGCTGCAGCCTCCTCCTCGTCATCATCAACCGCAAAATACGGATTGTGGGCCTCAGGCTTGAACTTATACCCAGTGAAAACATAAAATGCCAGTGTAGCCAGCTCTCCTGCCACAATGCTTGTCCAAAGATACTTATAAGAAGTGATCGTCTCCAGTGCATATACCACAACCCGTGTAAAGTAAATGTAGCATATCACAACAATGTAGTATTGCCTAAACAATGTCAACTTCATCAAATTCACGGCAGCCTTCCCGTCGGTCCTTGCTGCCTCACGCAAGTTCTTGATCGACCAGACAATTGGGAACAGTACAGCACAACAGCAGACCACATCAACCAGCAAGAAAACCTGTTTCCAGGTCACCCAATCCTGACCATAAGGTCCTGTCTCGTCGATCACAACCTGTGCTATGTTCGCAACCACCTGAAGTGGAATCACAATCATCAAAACCTTCTTTTCCTTGTCTTGCAAATAGGGCTTCAAGAATGACCATCCAGTTCCAATCAACACAATCAAACTAAACAGAGTGATCCCTTTCAAGAAACTAAATATATAAAACAATACATCCCAACCGTGGGCAGACCCAGTTCGCTTAATATAAGATTTATCCTCAGCCTCACACAACAAATTCAGCGTCTTCAACAGAACCACAGCCAGCATAAAGAAATGAATCCTAAAAACAGTCAATCTCTTCTTGTACAATATATTAATCCAAACTGCAGCCAAAATGAAATAAACCAGGGAGAAGAGGAAATAGACCCTAGGCAAAACGGTTTTACCAATGGAGAGATAATCCCGGCGGTTGGACTTGCCGCCTTCCAAGTTGTACATCGCGGAGCGAACATTCATCGAGACCTTGAGCTGCGGTAGGCAATTGGCGAATACGAGTGTGTACTGATTGGCATCGGTTTCAGGGTAAAGGAAATTGAACTCAGAAGTGGTTGGGTTGGGGAGGCGATCAAAGGTGAAGACTTTCTGTACAGCGTCGGATCCGAGGGCGCAGTTGATCTCAGAATCCTCGATTTGCTGTAGCACATGGATCCATGCGTCCCGGGTGCAGAGGAAGAATCCAACTTTGGACAGCGTCGACGGATCGGGTGCCGGCCCGGATAGGGAGAGTTGGGTAACGTTGAGCTCCAGCTGGCCGCGGTGGGTGAATCCAAACTCATCGAAGGGGATGATGGTGCGGTCGTCGGATCGGATCTCGGAGTACCGGATCTCACCGGCGGCGAGTAAGGCGGCGGAGAAGAGGACTAAGAAGACTACAGGAAGCGACATGGTCTGGTCGAGTCAAGTCGTCTCTCTCTCTCTCTCTCTCTCTTCGTACTGAGAGAAAGAAGACTTGTGAGTATTGCTTGGGTGATAATAACTATGTTGCCGCTGGTAGATCTCCAGAATAACAATTTGGCCCTAAATTCTTTGGATATGTAATTTGGGTAAAATGTTTTTCCTGAATTTTCTAATTTGCCCCTAAAACTATGAAAATTTGCACCTTACCTCTCCATCTAAGAAAAAATATAATTTAAATTTTCGATTTTATCCCTAATTTTTAAAAAAGTTTACATTTATGAATGCTTTTACATTATTATAGGAAAGAAAAAAAGGGAATTACAACGTCATCCTCTAAGATTTTATCTGATCATCCGAAATTTGAAACACGTATCCATCTTCCAAACTACTATTGACGTTTAAATTTTTTTTTATATATAATTTGACCTCTATCATTTTATTTTTATCCTAGTTAAATAATAAAATATTTAAAATATTTAAATTTATTTTTTACTATTAACCAAGTTATATAAAAAAAATTAAAAAAATCGAGTTTAGAGCACTATTCCACTATATTTAAATCAAAGTATGATAATTATCACATTTTATACATTAGATTGAAAAATGCTTCAACTGGGTACTTTGATGGCTGATTTTTTTTAATTTTCTCCGCAGAGATTTTTTTTTCCACATGGCATTAAAGTCTGACGTGGCAGATGAGGTGATCTTTTTTTATTTTTTTTCTTGAGTAATTATATTTTTTAGTCTACTAAGTTTTTGCCCATGGTTTAATTTATCTCATGTGGCACTAAAAATTACGTTGGCTTAAGTGAATATTTTTTTTTTTATCTCTTCTCTCCCACATAAGCACTTACATAAAAAAAATATAAATTGCATAAAAACAAGCTTTGAATTTATATTTTATATTAGCTTCCATGACACGTCGTCTATGCATGTATATAATAAATAATCTTACACACTTTAAAATATATTATAAATTAAATCAATATACCAGCTTAAAAAAATATTTTATCGATACAAAAAAAAATATAAACACATAAAATTATAGATAATTGTAAATAATTATTTTATAAATACTTATAGCTTATAAAAATAATTATAGATTATAAAAAATTATTTATTATTTTATAAATAATAATAGATTATTTAGATAAAGAAATACATAAAATTATAGATAAATATAAATAATTTTATTTAAGATAATTGTTCTATTTAATTATAAAATTATAGATAAAATAAATAAAAATATTTAATTTATTAAAATACATAAAATTATAGGTAATTATAAATACTTATAAATTATAAAAAAAAAATTCTTACTTTATATCATATAATGCATAAAATTAAAAAATAAAAAATTATTATTTTATAAATAATTATAAATTATTAAAAGATTATTATGTTATATAATAGATATATTTAAATTAAAAAATAATTCCCCTTCCTCACTGCTACATAAGGGGGCGGCGACGCCCCCCTTTGCTGGGGCCTGCTGCGACTCACCGTCACCCAGTTGTGTGTTGGGCGACGGCGTGTCGCCCCCCTTTGTTGGGGCAGCGAAGGTGGACCAAGAATTTTTTCAATTTATATTAATTATATAAACAATGTTATTTTATAATTATGTTTATATTTATATATAATTATTCCATGTAGGATGTCAGTATACTTATTAGCCACGTCAGATAATGACACAGTTCAACGAACAGATTAGTAATTAACTGACACATCAGTAATTTTTCAATTCAATTGATCGGAAAATTGATACCAAAATCATAAATTGGACCTAATTGAAGTATTTTTTTAAATATAGTGTATAAAATACGATAATTATCATAGTTAGTGGACTAAACTTGAACGAGAGCCAAGTTAATAGACTAATTTTTTTTTCCCCAAAGGTAAAATGTAAGAGCTATATCCTATATGTAATTAATTAATTAATTGAAAGTAGTAAAAAGTTGTAGTTGAAGTAATTTAGGATATTGTACTTACTAATATTATGGAATATTTTTTTTTATTTTAATAAAAGAAATATCACTTTAAACGTCAGTTGCTATATAAATTAGCTAGATAATTTTCAAATGAATTTATCCGAATTTAATCAAATTCTTAGAGGATATTTTATAAATTTGGAGCAATAATTAGTTTAAAAGTTTGTGATTTAATAAAAATAACAATATTGATGGTATCACAATGCTTGAGATTGTATGTAAAACTATAATAATAGGGTAAGCTACGTCCCACTAAAATTTGATATAATTATAAATATTTTGTTATTTATATTAGAAGAAATATGGCTTTTAATTATAGTTTATTATCATGATTAAAAGTAAAAAATCATTGCAGATATTAATTAACTACAGTTGCACAACGTCTATTAACCGTTGTTTCTGCAAGAGAGATCAAAATATTAGCTTCAGCTAAGAATTGTGGCAAATATTTTGACATTAGGTTTTTTCATAGCAAATGCTTATTAACTATGGTTAAAATTTAAGTTTTCGTAGCAATTTTATTTGATCGTGGTAACTAGTATTAATTTAATACGTTTTTTAAGCCGTAGTGATGTGTAGTACATGAAATAATTAATTCTTTGAATTTTGTGAAATTACAAATAACTCCTTGATTTAGATACCCGTCTAACAATGAGCTCATTCCTTTAACTTTCATTGGGTTTCCATCTGATATTTATTTTATGAATTATAATTTTATATACTTTTTATAACTTTCTAAAATATTTTTTATGAACCTATGGATTGTATATTTTACCAACCCTCAATGTTTTTAACATTTTCTCAAATATTTTTTTAAATAAAAAATTCAGCAAAGGTAAAGTAGTAATGTCCACCTCATTATCTATGCACTATATAATTATTTTTCATTCGAATTTGGGTATTTATAATTTTCAAAACAACGAGAGGTAATCGTGATTATAACAAAACATAAAAAAAAAGTAGCTGTAATTTACCCTATAAATTTTAGGAACCTAAGTTTATATGGAAACTCAGTTTATTTGTACTTATATCAAGTTTGAAGCAAAGTTTTTACAATCATTACCACTTAAATCAGTTAATTAAGGATTAAAAATTGGTTCTTTTATTCAATTTTGGTACCAATTTTAGTAAATTCTATTAACAAGATCAACGATCGGATCTGTTTGTCGGATGATAAAAATGTTAGTAATATTATATATAACTTTTCAAATTTAATGTGATTAATTAATTAAATCAAATTTCAAGGAAAAGAGTTGTAATTAACAATGTCCGTACTAATTAGGTTTCTATATTATAACCTCAAATGAAAAATAATTTGATTTGAAAATAGTAAAAGAAAAAAATATATAGATATTAGTTTATAATGACTTATCTTAATAATTAAGGTAAATTACAACTATCTTTCTTGAGGTTTGACGTAATTACGTGTAGCACCTTCTTCGCTACAAGGGTTGTATCTACTCTAAACGTCATACTTATAGTAATCCCTGTATTTATATATATATATATATATATATCTTATTACTAATATATATAATATAATAATACTATTATTATTATTTATTTAATCAAACTTTTTTTTCAAAATACCCACTACGTCCTTTCTAATTTCTTAATTAATACAATTTGCTCCCAAATATTATAACGAGCTCCAACTTAACCCGTTCAAGTTTTATTATATTTCAATTATGGAGCATAATTTATTTACCAATTAACTAAATTTCATAAAAATTTATCAATTAATACCTCAATTATGTATTATCATCTTTGGGGCTTCACAATTCTCCCCTCCTAATAAAAATTTCGTCCTCGAAATTTAACTAACTTACCGGCTTAGGGAATAAATATAGGTATTTTTTTCTCATGTTCTCCTCAACTTCCCAAGTGGCTTCTCTTGGAGAGTGATGACTCCATTTGACCTTCACGATAGGTATTTCTTTATTTCTTAATTTTTTTATACTTCGGTCCAGAATTTCTATTGGCTCTTCCACATATGTCAATCCATCTGATATTTCTATCTCTGGCTCATGCAAAATATGACTAGGATCGGATCGGTATCGTCATAGCATAGATACATGAAACACGTCATGTATCTGTAATAATTCTGTCCGTAATGCTAATCGATAGGCTAGTGGTCCAACTCGCTCCAGAATTTCATATGGCTCAATATACCGCGGACTCAACTTTCCCTGCTTCCCGAATCTCAAGATTCCTCTCCATGGTAATACTTTTAGAAAAACTTTTTCCCCCACCTCATATTCTATCTCTCTGCGATGCTTATCGACGTAACTCTTCTGCCGATCCTGTGCTGCTTTCAAACACTTTTTAACTATTTTTATCTTGTCCACTGTTTCTTAAACTAACTCCGGCCCTTCAAGCTGTCTCAGTCCCTCAATATCCCAACAGATTGGACTTCGGCATTTCCTTCCATACAAAGCTTCATATGAGCCATACCAATACTGGAATGAAAACTGTTGTTATAAGCAAATTCCATCAGTGGTAGATGATCATTCCAATTTCCTCTGAATTCAATTACGCAGGCTCTCATCATATTCTCTAATGTCTGAATCGTTCTTTCTGACTGTCCATTGGTTTGAGGGTGAAACGCTGTACTGAAATGCAATTTTGTACCCAGAGCCGTTTGCAAGCTTCCCCAGAAATGAGAAGTAAACCGAGGATCTCTATAAAAAACTATAGAGGTAGGAATGCCATGTAATCTCCAATTTCTGAAACATATAACTCGGCGAGCTTATCCAAAGAATCATTTTAACGGATTGACAGAAAATGTGCAGATTTAGTCAATCCGTCAACAATCACCCAAATAGCATCATGTCTTCGGAATATACGTGGTAACCCAATGACAAAATCCATAGTAATCTTGTCCCACTTCCATTCAGGTATAGTCAAAGGATGAAGTTTACCAGCTGGTGCTTGGTGTTTTGCTTTTACTTACTGACAAGTTAAACATTTCGCTACAAACTCTGCTATATTTTTCTTCATTGTTGGCCACCAGTAATAGGGTCTCAATCACGATACATCTTGGTACTGCCAGGATGCATAGCATACGGTGCATAGTGCACCTCGTGCATAATTTTCATTCTCAACTCCTCTACGTTCAGCATGCATATAAGTTTTTCATTGAACAATGTACCATCTTCTTGGATTATAAATTGATCGCTCTTTCCGTTTTGCACCTTAGCTTTCATTCTCTGCAGATATGAATCTCTAGCCTGTGCATCTTTAATTTTATCCTTGAGGGAGGGCTTCACTTGTATTGTAGCTAGTAGAATATCACCACCAATGCTAAAGTGTACATCCATAGCTCTGAGGGCAGTCAAATACTCCATGTTATAGCAGATCATACCAGCAAGTTGGTCCACCGTTTTTCTACTCAAAGCATCTGCTACAATGTTTACCTTTTCGGGATGATAGTCAATGCTATCGCTTTGGCAATTCCCCAATAGGCAGGTCGGGCGGCCCAGGAACCTCATTCGATAGCTGCGACTAGGGACTGGTGCCAACAGTTCATCACGGAAGAAAGGACTCACTAAGCCGGGATCACTAACTAATCTAAATAACTAACTAATACAAATCTAATATAATAGAAAATACTAATATAATAGAAAAGAACTGCCGTGCAGTCATAATCCATCCACCTTCTTTGCCTCAAATTCACCTCTTTCTGTGTTGGGATATATTTCAGAATTTTATAATCTGTAAATATTTGAAACATCTCCCCGTATAAGTAATGCCTCCAAATCTTCAAACATGTACTATGGTTGCTAACTCCAGATCATGGGTCGGATAGTTCATCTCATGTGGCCTCAACTGCCTCGAAGCATAAGCTATAACTCTCCCATGCTACATCAAAACACAACCAAGTCCTTGTCGTGAAGCATCAGTAAATACCACATATCCTCCATCCCCATACGGCAAACAAGGATACGTACTGAGGTGAGTCTCTTCTTTAACTCCTCAAAACTCTAAGCACATTTGTCATTCCAGTTAAATGGTGCGTTCTTCAACAAGTTCGTCAGAGGTTTTCCGATTATAGAGAAATCCTTTACAAACCTTTTGTAGTAACCAGCCAATCCCAGAAAACTCCGGATCTCGGACACATTTTTAGGTAGTTCTCATTCTAAAGTAGCCTTAACTTTTGCCGGATCAGGTTGTACCCCTTCTTTTGAAACAACATGTCCCAAAAAAGTAATTTCTTCCATCCAAAACTCACATTTGTTGAATTTACCGTACAACTGTTTCTCTCTCAAGATCTGTAAAATTGTCCGTAAATATTGTTCATGTTCCTCATGATTACTCGAATATATCAAAATATCATCAATAAACACAATCCCAAATTGATCAAGAAATGGTTGTAACGTCTTGTTCATCAGAGACAAGAAAGCTGCAGGGGCATTCATCAATCCAAATGGCATAACGATAAATTATAGTGGTCATACCTGGTCCTCAAAGCTGTCTTTGGATCGACTCTTCCTCAATCCGCAGTTGCCAATACCCTGACCTCAAATCAATTTTAGAGAATACAGTGGCACCTTTTAGCTGATCAAGCAGATCGTCAATCCGTGGCAGAGGATACTTGTTCTTGATTGTGATTCAGTTTAGCTGTCTATAATCGACACATAATCTCATACTCCTATCCTTCTTCTTTACTAATAATACTGGTACTCCCGATGGTGAAATACTAGGTCGGATGAACCTTTTATCTAGTAATTCTTCTAACTGCTTCTTTAATTCTTTTAACTCTGACGGAGCCATTCTATATAGTGCAATTGAAATAGGTGCCGCCCCAAGAATAGTGTCTATTTCAAAGTCTACTTCTCGATGAGGTGGTAGTCCAGGTAATTCATCAGGAAAAACATCATGAAATTCCCTCACCACTGGAACGTCTAATACGCCGGGAGTAATTTTCATGGTATCGTGCACACTAGCTAGATACGTCTCACACCCTTCTTTAATTAGATTAAAAGCGGTCACAGCAGAAATTAAGCAGTTAGGTATCACTTTCTTTCCCCCACTATAACCGTCTTCATCTGCCCATTGACTTCTACCATCACTTCTTTTGCTTGACAATCTACTAAGCATGATTACTGGCTAACCAATCCATCCCTAGAATGATATCAAACTCCCTAAGGTCTATTACAACCAAATCTGCATATAGATTGACACCCTCCACTACTATTGGACAAGATCTCAACATCGTATTCACTAATACAAACCCACCAGCAGGCATAGACACATATAAGTCATGTCCAAATAGTTCTATTTTAGCATGTACACGAGATGAAAAATCATATGATATAAATAAACAAGTAGATCCTGGATCAATCAACACATGTGCACTAGAATCGCAAATAGAGAAGGAACCAGTGATAACCTCGGGTGTTGTAGGAGCTTGTTCTTTTGTGATTGCATACACCCTGACTTGTTTTTTAGGCTGACTACTTTGTCTTGTAGATGTCGTGGAAATATTCCCGCTACCTCGACCACCTCTACCTCGTCCTCTGCTCACACCTGTTCGTTGTGAGTTTTCCCCCACACTGCTAAACTCTAAAGTCTGAGGTCCTCTGGAATTATCCCTCCACATAGGATAGTCCTTGACAATATATCCCGATTGACGGCAACGATGACATATAATTAGTCGGGCTCCCCAACATTCACTAGTGTGTCTCATACCGCAATTAGCACAAGAAGGAGTAGATCCTCCATTGAGCGATCTGGCTGGACCTTGTCTCCCTCCAAATCCAACCAAAGTAGGGCCGCCTCTACTCGAAAACACTGGAGGGGACCTGCTAGTCTGACCCACTCCTCGACTTCTAAACCAACCTCTCTGCGAACCAGAACCCCTAAAGGAAATTACACCACTTTGCCCTGGTGTAGGATTCAGGTTACTTGTCAATTTCTTTCGTTTAGTTTCAATAGAACTCCTTTTAATGGATGTCCCTTCTGCCCTCAGTGCCGCTTCCAGCAGAGCACCATAACTTGGAGTTTTAATTGCTATTTTCTCCCGATTCTCGAGTCTCAACCCTCTTTCAAATCTGTCTCTCTTTAATTCATCGGTACTCACCTCTTCTGGATCATATTTTGACAATCTCACAAATTGCAAGTCATACTCAGCAACAGATAACTCATTCTGCTTTAATTCAAGGAATTCAACTTTCTTACAATTTCTGTAGACCGATGGAGTATATTTGTCAGTAAATTCTTTCTAAAAGTCATTCCACGTCAAAGTGACAGGTCGGTTCTTGCTCCCCGGAACTGTTTCCCACCAGTCTAAAGCGTCTTTCTCTAGTAAGGACACTGCGTACCTCAACTTTTGCTCAGGAGTACACTCAATTCTGTCCAACACCCTTTCCGTGTTTCTTAGTCATTCATCTATTTCAGTAAGATCAGTTGTACCTGCAAATACCTTGGCTCCCTGTCTCCTTACTATTTCATAATTTTTATCAATAACTGCATCATGTGGTTGTGATTGTGGCGGGGGAGCCATCCTCTGCATTATTTCTAGAAATTGTTGCATAAAGGGGTTCATTTCTGGTTGTGGGGCGTTTATATTTTGGGATTCTAACCCCTGATATTCTGATCCAGAATCGTGACCCTGCACAGACTCTAATGACTCAGTTGGGCCAGCAGCGTTTTCTCTTGAAGCTTCCATCCTATATGAAATACACCCATGTGAGTAGATTCCTAGTATATACAATTTACGTATAATATTACATTTTATCTACTATCCCTAGGAAATCTAATTCCTGCTCTGATACCGCCTAATGTAGCACCCCCTTCGCTACAAGGACTATATCTACCCCAAACGTCATACTTATAGTAATCCATGTGTTTATATATATATATATATATATCTTATTACTAATATATATATTATTATTATTATTATTATTTATTTAAACTTTTTTTCAAAATACTCACTACGTCCTTTCTAATTTCTTAATTAATATAATTTGCTCTCAAATATTATAAAGAGCTCCAACTTAACCCGTTCAAGTTTTATTATATTCCAATTATGGAACATAATTTATTTACTAATTAACTAAATTTCATAAAAATTTATCAATTAATCCCTCAATTATGTATTATAATCTTTGGGGCGTCACATTACGAATACCCCCTTATTGTTTGATAAATTATAAAATCCCCCCTCAAGTTAAAAATAATTATGTAGCCCCTAAACTGTGAAGTAAACATTACTATTTTATCCTCGTTGAATTTTTTTAAAAAATATATATATATTTGGAAAAATATAAAAAAAATGAGAGTAAATAAAATAAATAACCTAAAGGGAATATTAGTTCATAAAAATATTTTAAAAAATTATAAAATATATATAATTATAATTTATAATCCAAAAGGGCATTATGATCAGTTCACCATCATAATTGGACAGAAACCTAACGGAATGGGCTCGTTGTTAGATGGACATTAAAATCAGGAGAATATTTGTAATTTTTCAAATAACAAAGAGGTATTCGTAATTATGTCAGATCTCAGGGGAGGTGATTGTAATTTACTCTAATAATTATTAATTAATGAGTGTGATTATATTATACTCTAGTAGGGGTCCTAAATCTATCAACTTGACTAATTTATGTATTAATAACAACAACGTACATTACCTCAAAGTCAATTGCTCCGTTTTCAACGAAAGGGAATTAGGATTATTTATCAGAATCCGCCGAAGCATGCAACTGAGAGAACAACATCGAAACTAAAATAAGGGACAATGGTTTGTAGTCAATGAGATTTAAATTTACTTAGCTTTGCCGTCTTTGTACTTAAAAATCGTTGATTGCATCAATACGATTTATAAGTAAAGGTTATTTTAATACTTAATTATTATTTTTTTCATAATTATCAATATCTACATGAATTAAATTTTAATCTCTCAAATGTTTTTCCAAGATTTGAATGAGTATATATTTGTTATAGAATTGAGATTATGTAACAAAATTGAGATTATGGCATCCGGATACATAAAATATGTCTCAAATCTTCGTGTAATGAGACCTGTAAGGCAGACACCATTAGAACCGTACCAGGACGGTCCAGCTAATAGTCCTTCGATGTTTAAGTTAAATATGTGGTAAAGATAAATTATTTAAAATCTTAAGGAATATTAGGCAGCCAGAGCTGTAACCAGGGTATGGAGGACGATTGTATATAGATTTTCCCAATTGTGTGGTTTCACAAGAACCATAAACACGAAGATGGTTGAATAGTCATAGTGAGCCCGTACATATTAGAGTTTGGAGGTATCGAGATAGGATAGTGATGCCTGATATTGATGGTGTGGGTTCAGAATTGACCGCATTTTAAAAATGAGCCGGGAGTAAAATCTTACCAAAAAACTTCATAAAATCACCATATAGAAGTCTCCCCACTTATTGGGATTGTTGAAGATCAAACTCGAGAAGTGAGTAATCAGGTTGAGATGGAAGGAATGGCTCTATTAGATAAAGTTGCAAGAAAGCCATTTCTGTAGACTGTAGACTGTGTGATCAATGTCACTAGAACTCAAATTGCAAACTGGAGGTTACTTTTGTTCTTACACAGACAATTGTTAGCAAACCGATAGTTTTTATGAGTCGAAACGATGAAAAACTACAGCCAATCATAACGATTGCTTTCCATAGATTTTCTCACTCGACTGTCAGTAATAAATATGACAATTAAAGCAGTGAGTGGTTTTACGCCTTCTGCAAGCACTCGAAACCCTCTAAAGCTCTCAGTGACTTTGGTTCTTTCAATCTTTCAATCTTTTTTCGAGTTCAAAGTTTCCAAGTTCTTTTCCTCTTTGGCCTTGTTTTTCAGTTCATTCAACTATTCATCCATGCTACCAAAAAAATAGGTATCAAAAATGAAAAATTATAGATGGATATATTTTTGTCTCTAATTGAAATGGATATAGAGACGGAAATGGACTTTTCTTCAACTATTAATAAATTTTAAATCAAAGATGGATTTAGACACAAATATATTATTCCACTTATATAACTTTCAGGATAAAAGAATTTCAGTCTCTAGAATTACGAAATTTTAGTATAGAGACAAAAATAAAGACGGATTGTCGTAAATCTTTATGTTTTATTATATTGCTTTGTGTTGCCGTCTCTGATTAGTCTTAGCTGAGACAGATGTCCAATCGAAGTGCTGTCTGGTGACACTCCTACGATGCCTCACACTGCTCGACGAAGATGAAGGATTTAGAGAAATCATGGAGCAAGGGTCTGCGGATTGGTTTTTATAAACTCCTTGGTGCCAACAAGTTGTCTTCAAGGCTGCTAAACATCCACTAAAAAAAGTTATTTTATTGTAATAATTTTTGTAACAGTCAATTTAAAATTTTGTAACTGCTTTTTAAATTAGAACGGATTTTGTAACGAAAAAGCTACCGCGGCTTTTTGGGCATTATAAAAATATTTGTAACGGCTCATCTTGTGACCGTTATAAATTGTAACGGACTTTGTACCGGTCAAAGAAAGTCGTTATAGTACTTGACCAAATACAAAAATAAATTTGGAGCTATTTTTGGAACAATCAATTTGAATTTAATAAATATATTATTGGAACAACTATTGTAACACATATTGTAATGAGAGTATATCCGTGTGTTGGACCAGTCTTTTGAATTCTATTTGTAATGATTGTGCATTATTTTGTAACGATTTTTATCGCTCTAATTGTAATAATCTTTTTAGCAGATGTTGTAACGATCTTTGGAACGACTTTTGTGGTTGTGTGCTAGTGATTCCTATTCCAAAAACTGTTACAACAACCGCTACAAAATTGAATATATTTTCTATATTATTTATTTAAATTTAATTTATCATAATATTTGTTTTTGTATCAATAATTTGTTGAAGTTTTTGTATAAATATGTAGGGACAAAATGCATTAAACCCCCCTGTGTTTTAAAAAGTATGCAAAAAACACCCTCTGTTTTCAGAATAGGCTAAAAACTCCCTCCTGTTTTGTTTTAGTCAGCAAAAAACCCTCATTTTGTTAGCAACTAACAGGAAGTGGAGGAGACGCACGTCTGCTATGTTTTGTAGTCATTTTCAGCAGTTTATGTTCATATTTAATGACACTTTAGACTAAAATACCCTCTATGGGTCTATATAACATACAAATGACTCTTTGGCTAGTTTTGTGTCTTCTTTTTGCCATTTCTCACCCTAAAAACTCAGTATTAAATTTTTTTATATTAAATTTAAATTAAAATATTAAATTATATTTAATTTATTTAATATTAAATATGAAATTAAATTATATTTAAAGTCAAATAAATTTATAATTGTTAATTATTAAATCTAAAATTATTTTTAATTAATTAAAATATATATATTTAATTACAATAATTATTATTAAGTAGCCAAAATATTTAATTATTATAATTATTTAAAATATTCTTAATTAACTAAATATATTTTAATTAATATAATTAAAATTAATTAAAAATTTAAAAAAATAAAAGAAAAGAGAAACTGCGATTTCGCCCCTTTTTCGCGAAAACTTGTTTCTAAGTTTTTGGCGCCGTCCGGACGAATTTTCGATGGTCAATGGTACCATTCGAATCATCTCTTCAAGACGAACATTTTCATACCTTCAATTTGAGTTTTCGTCAATCATAGAGAGTGGGTTCAAGCCACAATCGCTGAACGTGTTTGCCATCGATTCATCTCCGTCCGGTCGAATCTTGATCTCAAACTACCACCATCGGACTCGTCTCTTCAAAACGATTCTAACGAACGGGGGTAAGGGGGTCGGGTGGGTAGTTAGTTTTTTTTTTAATATATAATAATAATAGATTTTTAAAATTTTAAATTATTTATATATAATATAAGTTAAATAATTTGTTGAATCTATACTTTTTATTTTTTTAAAATTTAACAGTTGAAATTAATTGATTAGATTTAACGATCAATATTTTCTCAAAAAAGATCCAATGGTCATTAAAATAACAAATAATATATATTAAGTAAGGGTATAACGGTCATTTTATAAAAAAAATAACACCATTAGTTGGATTTAACGGAGAGGGGCAATTGAGCTGAGGTTTACAAAACACATAGGACCATTTAGCCTATTCTCATAATATGAGGATTTTTTTTACAGACTTTTTAAAACATATGGGGATTTTATGCATTTTGTCCAAATATGTAGTTGAATTTGTTAAATGTGAAGTATCATATAAAAAAATGTATAACATAACAAGAAAATAATAATAATATAATTAACAAAATTGTTTTTAAACATTACATTTATAATATACATACAAATTTTTAAAAATAAAAAACTAATATAAATCGGCCTCCCCATCAACAGCGTTTGTACCATCATTGACCTAGTCGTCGAGTGCCGAGGGATTAGCTGGAAGTTGTTGGGTCTGGTGCTCCTCTATCATCCTTTGGAACAGTTCCTGCAAACAGATTAATTGATTAGTAAAATAAAAATAATTAATCTAAATTCAAAAATAAAATTTTAATATACTTACCGCGACATCCGCTGTCCTCGGGCCGCTCCACAACCCGTTCTCTTTCTTTTTGTAGCACTTCTCGAACATCCATAGTCATTGATCTACAATTTAAAAAATAATAATATTAAAACCTATTAATTATATTATATTATGTATAAAATTATAATTTTTCTAATATATTCAAAATTCCTAAAATTTGCATCAAAATCAATAATTCTTCTAAAATTTGCATTAAAGTTCATAATTTTATAAAATTGATTTTAAATTCGATACTTTTTGTAAAATTGGCATTAGAGTCCAAAATATTCCGATAATTTGCATTAAAAATCCTCAATTTTTTATTTGTAAATTTGTATTAAAGTCCTTGTTTTTTTTTAAAAAAAAATTTCATTAAATTTGATAATTTTTCTAAAATTTGCATTAGAGTCCATAATTTTCCTAAAAGTCCATAATTTTTATTTAAAATTTTGCAATAGATTCGATATTTTTTTAAAATTTGTCTAAAACGTGTACTATTAGAAAATTGTGTAAAAATACTCAAAAAATTGAATACATACAAAGACATACCTTCAGAATCATCTTGATACAGCATACATACATAATTTCAGAAAAAATACAACATACCTACAAACAATTACAAAAATACAACAAAATACTTCTAACAATTAACAATTGCAGAAATATACCCAACAAAAATATATTTCAGAAAAATAGAAAAAAAAAGAAAATTGAAAACAAGAAACAAAAAAATATTTCAAAATTATTTTTTGAAATATTTCTAAAAAATATATCACTGATGTAACTATCATCTTATATTGTTGTACTGTATAGCTTAATCGGACCTTCAAAATTTACATCAAACTGTTAGATATGATCAAACCGACAAAACAATACATATTATTCAGTTTTGGGCTAATTGAGTATATGGATGTTGCGATATTATATTCGGAACATAAGAGTAGTCTTTCAATTCGGTGCATCATTGAATCAGGCCATGTGATTTTAAATAAGACCGATAGATGTGATCGCACGGAGACAGTCTTATATGTATTTAAGTTTGGCATGAATCCGGTGCATGGATTTTAAGATATCGTACTTGAAAACATAAACTTTGAAATTTAACCACGTGCTGTAACGGGTTTTTACACGATTTTTGATATTAACAAATTGGAACGGCTTTTGGTACTAACATTGGAACAACCATTTGAAAATTGAATTTTTCTAAAAAAAATTTAGAATTTCAGCCAAACCAATAAATTGTACCGATTTTTGGAACGACGACTTTCATAGTCTTTCAAAATGGAGAAGACTTCTTTTTTGTGATGATATTTTTATTCATGGATCTACACTGGGTTGGATTTTATTTGCTTCGTTGGTTGCTCAATTTCTTATGATACGCAACTGCTCGTTGATTACTTTTGCCTTCATGAGCAATTCGCCCTTTGGATTGATTGATTTTGGTTTTATCAGCTGCTTATTGCTCAATCTACGCTTGATTTTATTGGAGTTGCTCAGCAGAGTGTTACGAGCTCGAGCTCGACTCGTTACACACCCCTAATACTATATAATTCATGCATACACTGTTATTCTATGATATTATAGAAATAAAATGGATTACGATTAAATTATATTTAATAAAATATTTAAATGATGTGGAATTGAGTTTAATATAAATTGAATTAAATTACTTTTCGTTATATGCAAATATTTTGATAATTCAATATGTATATATATACATATTCTATACTTTTATAATTTATAATAATATAATTTTATTAAAAAATATACATATAATCAAAAAATATACTTCCTGTATTTATCCTTCTCTCTCATTCTTCCTAACTCTTTTCAACCCTCAATTAAAGTCATTCTTACCCCAAATCTAACTCCTAAAACCCTAGCCTAAACCAACAATTGCAAGCTCCTCCATCGATCAACGGCAATGAGAACGACGCTTGCTGTTGCGTCGGCCAAGCAAGGACCTCGAACAGGTTTGTCGTTTGCCATCTTCTCAGTTTTCTTCGTCTCACCGTCGACTTGTGCTCCGGCGCCGTTTGCGGTATTTTGTCTTATTGTCGATTGTTTCTGTAGAGTGACAATCTCACAATCCTAATCGACTATTACAAACGATTGGAGTGCGAAACTCCTTAATACAAACCGATATTACAATTTATAATAGAATGAACAACTCAAACTATAATAAAACAGATTCTTAACGAATGCGGCTCAGGAAAGCCAGATTTCGGTCACACAAGACCAGTTGTCCAAATCTTAGACCACAGTTGCACCACCACCAAGAAACTCGACGGGAAACCTCAAGAAATCACTTAGAAACTTTCTGTCGCAAAGACCCACAAAGGATGACGAGTTCACTTAGAACCGATTGCGGTGAGAATATGAGAGTTTCAAGTTCTATCGCTTTCAACGGTATCACGAGCCTTTTTATAGGTGTAGAAAATCAACGGAAAAAAAGGAGCCATGGAAACTTTCCCCAAAACCATCATCTTGGTTTTGGGAAAGCTTCCATTTCCATGGAAGAATGAGAGGTTTGCAGAATCAGTGGAGATATGAGGGAGGAGAGAGCAGACGGCGAGTTGAGGGTGTGAGAAGGAAATAGAATCAAATTTAGTTTTAGACAATATATATAAGGTCAAACCTAGGTCGGGTCAATGGGTTAATAGGTCAACCCGTCGGATAGCTTAGGTGGGCCTCCAGGTGGGCTTAAGTGGTTTGGGTCTTATTTGGGCTATATATATTAACATACTCCACCTTGGACCAAAGACCCAAAGTCAATGGTCCGGAGTCATGTATGGCTTTTCATCATTGCCTAGGGGCCCGCTCCAATGTACCTGAAAAAGATGTTAGTAACATGATATCTAAAGCACAGAGCATAGCATACAACTCGATTAGCATTAAGCACTTTTAACAATTTACAACAATTAACACTAAGTTAATATCAAATAAAAGGCTATAGCATATTGCCACCTAGGCTCATTCACAAAGAATCTTCTAGCCATAAAAGGCTCAACAAACCACTTAAGTTCACACGAAGTTTAGCCACTTAGACAAATTCACGCCATCAAGGCACACAGAGATCTCAACGGGCCACAAAAGCACAATCACATAACCACATAGGCAAAATTGAACATCCAGATAGGCTCAATTAAAACACTTAACCACTTAGACTCAAGATACAAAGTCTTACGGTATTCACAAGGGAACATTGCACTTAGCACAAAACAATCACAAAAAATATGAATTGATACAAAATCAATAAACTGTTGATTCTTCTTCTTCAATCACTACGTTTGTTTCTTTCTTTTTATTAAACTGTTTTGGTCTTTTACAATCTTTTATAAAATGACCCTTTTTGCCACAATTGTAGCATCTCCTATCTTTATCCTTAGCTTCTTCTTCGTTATCACTAGACTCGAAACTATTGTATTTTTTATTCCTTTCTTTGCTATGTCTTTTATGAAAAGAATTTCTATATCTTGATTTTCCTCTAACAGAATTAACATCATATTGGTTGCTGCTAGGTCTATTCATTTTTAGGTCAATCTCTTTGTTTTTTAGTCTATTCACAACAGTATCAAGATTCACGCTATCTCTATCATATTTAATAGCAGCTTTCACATCAGAATAAGTATCAGGTATAGCATTCAAAAGTACAATAGGAGAGTACCCATCAATATTTTTATCACCAGTCAACTTAATATCTTGAACCAATTTAGTAAAATCATCCAAATTCTCACCAATGTCTTTAAACAAATCAAGCTTGTATCTAAAAAATTTCTCAAGCAAAAACAGTTTACTCGGGAGTGAAGTCTCAGTGTAAAGCTCTTCTAATTCTTTCCATAAATCTCTAGCAGAATTTTGTTTACCAACTTTTCTAAGTATAGAATCAGACAAATTCAATATAATCGAAGAATACGCATACTCATCATTTTCCAACATTTTTTCTTCAGAAATGTTATCAGAATATTTTCCATTTATGGCCTTGAAAACTTATTGTTGGATCAAAACCCCTTTCATTTTTTGTTGCCAAATCGAAAAATCACTTTTTCCATTGAAAAGTTGGAGATTATAACCGGCCATTTAAAAAAAAAGATTTTCAGAGAATGATTTTTGGCACAATTCTTTCAGAAACAAAATTCACGGAAAATAAAAAAATGATAGAAAATGTCTTAAAGAATTATCACATAAAATGGCCCAAATTCAAAAATATCACAAAATGATTCACAGTAATGACAATGCTTTGATTTAAAGATTAATAATCACAATAATCTCAATTATCTCAATAACCACAATAATCACAATTGTGGTAATCACAACAATCACAAATTTCAACAAATGACAAGACACAGATTTGAGGCGAACAAATCACAGAAAAATATATCACAAAGATATAATGATCGAACAAATCGTAGAAATATATATCACAAAGATATAATGATCGAACAAATTGCAGAAATATATATCACAAAGATATAATGATCGAAAAAATTGCAAAAATAACAATCACAGAGATATAGTAGCAAGAAATATCAAGAAGACCGAGGCTTCCAGCTTAAGTCCCGACCAGATACCCGACGTCCTCAGGGGACCAGTCAAGTGGAATTTTAGGGGGATTTACCGCGGCTAAATAATAACAGTAATATCGACAAGAAAAAAATTGCGAAAATAAAATAGGAGGGATTAGAGAAGCGTTACCACCACCAGGAGCCGGATTTTAGAGACGATGCTCTGATATCACTGTAGAGTGGCAACCTCACAATCCTAATCGACTATTACAAACGATTGGAGTACGAAACTCCTTAATACAAACCGATATTACAACTTATAATAGAATGAACAAATCAAACTATAATAAAATAAATTTTTAACGAATGCGGCTCAGGAAAGCCAGATTTCGGTCACACAAGACCAGTTGTCCAAATCTTAGACCACGGTTGCATCACCATCAAGAAACTCGACAAGAAACCTCAAGAACCACTTAGAAACTTTCTGTCACAAAGACCCACAAAGGATGATGAGTTCACTCAGAACCGATTGCGGTGAGAATATGAGAGTTTCAAGTTCAATCGCTTTCAACGGGATCACGAGCCTTTTTTATAGGTGTAGAGAATCAACGGGAAAAAAGGAGCCATGGAAATAGAATCAAGTTTAGTTTTAGACAATATATATATAAGGTCAAACCTGGGTCGGGTCAATGGGTTAATGGGTCAACCCGTCGGATAGCTTAGGTGGGCCTCCAGGTGGGCTTAAGTGGTTTGGGTCTTGTTTGGGCCATATATATTAACAGTTTCTTTTTTACTCCAAACTCTTATAGTGCGAGACTTTCATAGTCTTTCAAAATGGAGAAGAATTCTTTTTGTGATGATATTTTTGTTCATGAATCTACGCTGGGTTGGGTTTTATTTGCTTCGATGGTTGCTCAATTTCTTATGATAGGCAATTGCTCGTTGATTGCTTTTGGGTTCATGAACAATTCGCCCTTTAGATAGATTGCTTTTGGTTCTATCAGCTGCTTAATGCTCAATCTGCGCTTGATTTTGTTGGAGTTGCTCAGCAGGGTGTTACGAGCTCGAGCTCGACTCGTACACACCCCTAATACTATAAAATATCATGCATACATTGTTATTCTATGAAATTATAGAAATAAAATAGATTATGATTAAATTATATTTATAAAATATTTAAATGATGTGGAATTGAGTTTAAAATAAATTAAATTAAATTACTTTTCGTTATATGAAAATAGTTTGATAATTCAATATGTATATATATACATATTCTATACTTTTATAATTTATAATAATATAATTTTATTAAAAAATTATACATATAACCAAAAAATATACTTCTTGTATTTATCCTTCTTTCTCATTCTTCCTAACTCTTTTCACCCCTCAATTACACTCATCCTTTCCCCAAATCTAACTCCTAAAACCCTAGCCTAAACCAACAATTGCAAGCTCCTCCATCGACCAGCGGCAACGAGAACGGCGCTTGCTGTTCCATCGACCAAGCAAGGACCTCGAACGGGTTTCTCATTTGCCATCTTTTCAGTTTTCTTCGTCTCACCGTCGGCTTGTGCTCCGGCACCGTTTGCTGTATTTTGTCTTACTGTCAATTGTTTTTTTTTTACTCCAAACTTTTATAGTGCGAAACTTTCATAGTCTTTCAAAATGGAGAAGACTTCTTTTTTGTGATGATATTTTTGTTCATGAATCTATGTTGGGTTGTGTTTTATTTGCTTCGATGGTTGCTCAATTTCTTATAATAGGCAACTGCTTGTTGATTGCTTTTGGGTTCATGAACAATTCGCCCTTTGGATTGATTGCTTTTGGTTTTATCAGTTGCTTATTGGTCAATCTGCGCTTGATTTGGTTGGAGTTGCTCAGCAGGGTGTGACGACCTCGAGCTCGAGCCAACCAAAAATGGTTGAGCTCGACTAGTACACACCCCTAATACTATATAATTCATGCATACATTGTTATTCTATGATATTATAGAAATAAAATGGATTATGATTAAATTATATTTAATAAAATATTTAAATAATGTGGAATTAAGTTTAAAATAAATTGAATTAAATTACTTTTCGTTATATGCAAATATTTTGATAATTCAATATGTATATATATACATATAATATGTATATATATACATATTCTATACTTTTATAATTTATAATAATATAATTTTATTAAAAAATTATACAAATAATCAAAAAATATATTTCTTGTATTGATCTTTCTCTCTCATTCTTCCTAACTCTTTTCACCCCTCAATTACACTCATTCTTACCCCAAATCTAACTCCTAAAACCCAAGCCTAAACCAACAATTGCAAGCTCCTCCATCGACCAGCGGCAACGAGGGCGGCGCTTGTTGTTGCGTCGGGCAAGCAAGGAGATCGAACAAGTTTGCCGTTTGCCATCTTTTCAGTTTTCTTCGTCTCACTGTTGATTTGTGCTTCGACGACGTTTGTTGTATTTTGTCTTACTGTCAATTGTTTCTTTTTTGCTTCGAACTTTTATAGTGCGAGACTTTCATAGTCTTTCAAAATGGAGAAGATTTCTTTTTTGTGATGATATTTTTATTCATGAATCTACGTTGGGTTGGGTTTTATTTGCTTCGATGGTTGCTCAATTTCTTATGACAGGCAACTGCTTGTTGATTGCTTTTGGGTTCATGAACAATTCGCCATTTGGATTGATTGCTTTTGGGTTCATGAACAATTCGCCATTTGGATTGATTGCTTTTGGTTTTATCAGCTGCTTATTGCTTAATCTGTGCTTGATTTTGTTGGAGTTGCTAGCAGGGTGTTACGAGCTCGAGCTGGAGCCAACCAAAAATGTTCGAGCTCGACTCGTACACACCCCTTAATACTATATAATTCATGTATACATTGTTATTCTATGATATTATAGAAATAAAATGGATTATGATTAAATTATATTTAATAAAATATTTAAATGATGTGGAATTGAGTTTAAAATAAATTAAATTAAATTACTTTTCGTTATATATACTTCATTATATAAGTACTCTTTTGTTAATAAGTTTTGTAAACTTCACATTATATATATATATATATATTTATTTATTTTTGATTTTTTTATATATTTAATTTTATATTTAATATTTTGATCAATTTTATAATCAAAATTAACCATATATTCTAATTATTAATAAATATCATACATTTTGTTTTGAATAATAATAAATTATGTTACTTTTATTTATATATTTAATCTTTAAACAAAAATTAATTTAATGAACAATTTAGTAAATTATAATATTTTTTGTAATTAAAATTATTATTTAATATAACATATATAAATTTTATGTTATATTTTAATATATATATTCGTATTACGTTATATTTTCTTAAATTGACAAGTAATTTACTTAATGATTTTTTATTATTTATAAATTTATGTCAAAATTAAGTAATTCTTATGAATTAATCTAATAATAATAATAATAATAATAATGATGATGATGATGATGGTTGAACAATTATAATTATTATTTTATTATACATAATGGGATTAAAAAATTTAATCAATAATTACGAAATCTTAAAATCTGGGCACCCGATTCATACGAAATTTAAATATATACAAGACTGTGTTCATCAGATCATATCCGACGGTATGAATTAAAAATAACATGGGCTAATTCAACGATACACCCTTTTGAATGATTACTTTTATGTTTCGAGTACGATATCTCGACATTTGTATATCCAATAAGTCTAAAACTTTACCAAACATATTTTTCTGTAAGTTTGATCATCTCTAACGATTTTATCTGAATTTTGATGGCCCGATTAACCCATGCTATTTAACAATGTAAGATGATAGTTATATCAATGTTATACTAAAATTTATAAATATATAAATTTTGCAAATTGTGAACATATATTAATTTCAACTATATCTATGTAAAAATTTTATGATTCGATTTCATGATTTAAAATAATAATAATAATAATAATAAAATAGCCATAATAATAATAATAATAAAATAGCCATAATAATAATAACAATAATAGTAATAATAATAATAATATAATAATAGTAATAATAAGAATACAAAAAATAAAAAACGCACATCTCTTTCTCTCTCTTGTCATTGTTTCTTCTTCCTTTTTCTTTCTCTCTTTCTCCTCTCTCCTCTCTCATTTCTTCCCCAAACCCCTCTTAGAACCCTAGCCCCAAACTCGCGGCAACAAGGACGGCAAGTCGGCAACGAGGACGGCGAAGAGTACGGCTTTCAGGTAATCCTTCTTTCTCTGTTGCTTTTTACTTATTCTTCTTTTTCTTGGGTTTGGGTGTGTTTTTAGCATCTTGTTTAATTCTTTAATTCTTGTATAATCGGATTCAGGGGCACATTCAGGGGCACTATGATTTGTTTAATTCTTGTTGTTGGATTCCTTCTTCTCCATTGTTTCCCTCACTGTACCACATATAAATCTGAAAAATTTGTTTAGAGTTGAGATTGAGTTGTTGAATGTTGAGTTGTAGTGTTATGGACACTTGGAGCTCATCGGCTCGAGTTCGAGCTCGAGCTCGAGTGTTGCCACCCCTACTTCTACACATGCCTAAAACCCTAATTTAACCGTATTTGGCTATTTCTTTCTTTTGATCTCAGTAGGGGAAATTACTCAAAATTGAAGGGACGGAGGTGATGGGAGAAGTAAAGCAGTCAATTGAAGTCACGAATGGAGGAAAGAAGAGAAGAGTAGGGAAAAATAAGGGGAAAATGGCGAAAAAAAAGCAAAGAATGATGCCTCAAGGTGCTGAGAACAGGATGAAAGTTGATAAAAGAATGAGGAAATTGTTTCAGAAAAGGGCGAGGGAATACAATTCAGACGAAGAAGGAGAATATGAGCAGCTTCAGCAGTCTGCCCTTTCAACTGGGGTTGCCAAGTTCAAGAAGAGTGACGATGAATTTGAAGGTGGATTTTCGGACAATAGTGAGGAAGAGAACCAAAGGATTGAGGAGTACGAGGTTTCGGAAGATGAAGATGGTGGAATTCAGCCCGGTATTACAAAGTTTACGGAGGGAATAAAGGCTTTTAAATTGGCTTTTAAGAAAGTTGTTAAGAAGAGTGGTGGTGATGAAGAAGTACTGGTAAGCAGAAATTTCTGTTTGTCTGCAAGAATTGGTCTCTGAAATCGTTTTTTTTTTCCTTTTTTCCGCTGGTTTGGAAAGAAATTGTCATTACCAAGTTTGACGTGTTTGCAGGGCCCTGTATTGTCTGCCCACAAAAAACTATTAGCCGAGAAGCTTGCTGAAGAAGAAGAAGAAAAGAAAGTCAAGGGGGAGGCAAAGAAAGAGAAGCACTTGGTATTGGACTTTTTGGCTTAATTGCTAATGCTGTTCCACTTCTTCTCTTCCCAATTGCTTTTTCTTATTTTTATTTTATGGCTATTTTTTATGAAAAGATAGGAGAGAAAGGGCATGTGAAGCCTGAAAACTATTTGGATGCCCACGAAAAATTTCTACTATCAGTGGCCACCAAAGGAGGTATACATTGTTTAGTTGGCTGTAGTTGTGCTCTGAGTTCAATTTACACCCTATGTTTGAGAGACTAATAATGGTTCTTGTCCTGCCCATGTGTAATGTTCAATGAACAGTGGTCAAGTTGTTCAATGCTGTAAGTTGCTCTGCCTACTTTGCATCAGTACCTGCATTTCCATTACTTGCTGTCTTCTGTACTTTCTTTGTTCTCTGCTATAAACAGTTTGCCATGTCTTGAAACTACTCTTCATTTCATACAGGTAAATAAAGCCCAGACAGCTCAGAAAGGTTTAAATCCATCAAGATCAAAAGATGAGAAAGGTATGCCAGTAGAATTATGTTTCCCATTTCAAACTTCTGCAGTATGTTTGGTTCTTGTGATTCCCTACTCGGTTTACTTAGATTTATAAGAAGCTATTTATTCAAATTAGTTTGTTAAAATTTCCAGAAGTTTTCAACAAACATATATTTGCTGCTTAACATCCTAAAAATGTTAACTTTGAGTGTCTGCTGTATAGGTTTCACTTGGCCATCAATAAAACTTAATGTCTTGTTGAGTTTTTAGTCTTGTACGCCGGACTATTAAGACCAGATACAATCAGGCTTAATGATGTTACACTCAGACCAGTCCATATTTTTCCGTTTGCCTCCCCTTAATTTTGCTCAATGTTTTTTATGAGCTTTGGGTTCATATTGGTTTGGCTGTCATTCGGAAAAGCCTAGAGAGAAAAGAAAATATGTGATGATCTCGGATGCGGAAATTGGAGTAACCAGTGAATATGTGGAAGCATTCTTTTAATAGATACCATGGTTTGTGAAAAAATAAACCGAAAAAGCAAAAGAAGGGAGAAGGATTTATACATATTGTTGCGTATTTGTTAAAATACTTGATTTTACTAGAAGCCTCTATGAAATTAGGAAATAGGAGACAGCCAATTGTACAAAGAAAGGGGATTTTAAGATAATATTGCTAAATGTGAAGTGTGGATGGTGGATAGGAAGCCATCCCAGCAAGTCCCCTTTTTTTTCTTGGAATGTATAGGCGGCCTTACGATGTACTTTCTTTGAAGCTTTTGACCCTATGTTATGCATTATCGTTACAAAATGGTAATTTTCTATGCTGATGTAATATTTTTGCACTGTCTTCATATTTATGCTTAAGGAAACCCTATACTATATATAAGGAGGTCATAGTAGTGAAATAAACATAACTTTTGCTACTTTTTTGGGGTTGAATATCAACTTTGATTATTTGTAATTAATAAGGGACTCTACTTGATATAACAATATTAGAAAATCTCTTCATAATTGTTGTTCAAAAACACTTTGATGCTTTAGGATCTGTTTTTATATAAAGATTGATTATGATTGCTTTCATTGAGAATGCCATAAATTTGTTTCCATGTGATGATATATGTAGTTAAGTTACCTGTGTGTGCTATTAAAACAAACTACTGAAGGAACTTGATGGATTGTGTTTTGACATTTTCTACATTTATCATGATAGTTTTGAATTGTGATTGACCTTGTCCAATTGTCGACCTTCCTAACAAATATGGTTTTTCTAGTAATTAAGAAGCGTACGAAGGAAGCCTTCTTCTCAGAGCTTGGAAAGACATCATCTCAATCTGCTGGGACTGGGACTGTTGTTAAGGTTCTCTTTCTTTCTCTCCATTTATGAGTTCGTTTGTGTGATTAACCAATTTGTGGTAGGATAATGAAGTTAGCTTTTGTGGCCAAATTTATTGTGCTTCGGCAGGTGGGCACCTCTAATGGTTCTGTGGATGGTGAAACTCCTGCATGGGCCCCTCTGCGTGATAATTACATGCTCACAAACCCCAAGTTGAAAGATTGGGATAAGATGCAGGTAAAGTTTCTTGGCTAATCACAATAATAACCAAAAGCTTCAAAATGGACTCTGAAGTCCTTGAAGTTCCAAGTAATTATTTAGCGCCTAAATGTCATGGTCAGTTGTGCTTTATGGATTTCTGCCTATAGATGGACAAACATGAAATGCCCATGGACTTAAATGTTGGCTTTTTAAATAGATTATTGCAACCAAAAAGAAAATAAAGAAATGTAGCAAAGCAGTCCTTATTTTTCTATGGCAGACTGTTAATCACGTTAACTCTTGCAGTACTTTTTGTTTTTTCTTAATGGCAAACAGGTAAGTCTTAACTTTTCAACTACCCCTTTTCCTTTTTATGCTTTTAAATATAGAAGGAAGGTCTAGACCCATTCTATCATTTCTTCACGATGCGTATTGTAATTTTTGAAGAAATATCTATGTGCCTGAGCCACCATTATTGAATGGTTTACTAAATGCATTCTAGTATTCACTAAGGAGGTGATTGGTATGGAGGAATCATTTTGGGGTGGGAATAGAATAAAACCTATGAGTGGAATAAAGTTAGGACAAGAATTATATGAATTGGTATGCCAAACGATTAAGAAAAGCCATATCTTGAGAACGAAATATAATCTAATTAAACAATAAACATATAACATCACAATGAAAACATCCAAATGCATAAATACAAGAAATTTGTAGCAAGATAAACCGAATATTCCAATAGTTCATATTATAATTGATATGCATGGTATATAATCCCAATTTACGGTGTTTTAAAAAACTTTTTAAATAATACAAAAAATCTTTAATATTATAATATTATTATGCATGGTGCAAGCTAAATTTTCAAACATGCACTAGGGACAATGCATGGTTTTTCAACATGCATTGCGCCATCAATATGAGGAATCACATTGTTCCCCAAATTCTCTGAGCGGTTCTCTATCTTTTTATTTTTTAATGCAAAATCGATGTTTCGATATCGGTGTTTTGCCTAAAAATTGGAACTTTTTCGAATGAAACCATTTCAGTGATTTTTTGGTTTTGATTTTGGCATTATTTAAATAATTTCCCAGAGTTTGATGCCTCTTTTGTTGTGTTCCTCGTAGACGGTATCATGATTGTGGATAGAGCTCGACAATTTTATCAAGTAATTAGAGTATGGTTGGGTGAATATTTGGTTATAGGTCTATGGTGTCTGAGGCACAAGGACGGAATAAAAGAACATTTCTGTAAAAAAGAGAGAATGTAACTTCAGCTAACGACGTGATGATGTTTTACCAACAAACTTTTCTGCTTCCATGGTTTATTTTTCTCCTTTTTCCAGTGTGAAAACTTTTCGTTTGTGTGCTTTCCAGGATGCGGATGATGCGGATGATTTTGGTAGGCCATCAGATACAGATTCTTCATCGGATGATGATTAATGTCATTGCCCTTTAGATAACTTAAATTTGTTTTACTCATAGGGGGTAATGGCCAAGTTAAAATATTGGTTGGAAGGAGGAACTTAGAGAGACAATACCGAGCTATGGAATGATCAATTTTCAACAGTTGGGAATGAAGAATAATCAAAAGCCATGCTCGCCGAGGACTGTCATCTGATGATCCCAAATCCAGATTTAAGATTACAAAAATGTTGCAGCATTCCAAGCTGGATGACAACATAATCTTCTTAACAATGTAGGGCCTGATCCATTTTAGATCTATGTGATACGGTCACATACACTGTTGTGTGGTAAAAGTTATAGAATATCTTGATTCTCTATAGAGTGGCCATGGAGTTTTTAAGCTTTGATTTCTTGTTTTATAATATCAAAATCTGCAAGTTTGGTGAAATCACCTGATGATAGCTTCTTTCCTCTGGGAAATCATGCTCCACCACACTTCTTGAATGTCTGCAGGAGAAGCATTGGGCAAATGTTCTTTTGCAAAATATAGACCTTACTCCTGGTTTTAGTTCATCAAATGTTAAAGAGACTAGTCAAAAAGTGGCCAATATATTCATCCTTCTGGGACACTGCTGCTGTCTTATAGTGCATAATGTAATATCTAATGATGCTCGAGTCTTCAACAGGTAGTTAATCTTTGCCATCTCACCATGTTTGGCCGTCCAGTTAGAGGTTCCAAGGAAGAAACAGAAATATATTTGGATATGAAGAACACTTATCATACTTAAAGCTGGAGATGGTGAGAGCGGTGGTTGCACCCTCAAAGAAGGCTGGCCATGTAAGCTTTTACACCAAAAAGGTCTCTTTTCCTCGTAAACATTAACATTCCACACTAGCTGTTAAAACTCCAGTCATAATTCCATCTCTCTTTCCATTATGGATATGCAACTGAAACTTTCTTGGGCCAGTAGAGGAAATCAGCATGTTTCGTCTTGATTTATGTGTTCATGGCAATATAACCCTCCAAACAATCTATAACTGGAAGGTGTCGTCCATAGAGGATCTCCAACTTAGTATTGCTCCCTCATATCTCCAAATGAAGGGCAAAACACTGTACTCAGCAGTGGGCTTAATGGATCATAATCGTGGGCATCACCAGCTTCGACAAATCGTCCCTTCACACGCTTCCTTACATCAGTTCTTGCCTTGCGTTCTGACATATTATCCATATGGAAAGAGAATGCCAAAAGAAGGATCGATGAAAACTTTATTCCAGGAAAAAGGAGGGAATAGTGTCACATGAGCATGTTTGCATTTGCTAATGCCCCTAAACAATTGTATGACATCATTACATACTAAAGTGTTAGCTACAAATAGTTTCCATTGGAATAAACCATTATAAGTGAATGATTAAGTTAACAATTCAAAGATATATGTATATATAGATATATTTATCGAATATGTATGATTAAGGTGAAAAGATGTGGGAAAAAGGGTGAAAGTGGGAAGTTGATTTCAGTTGGAAGCAACACAAAATAAGCATGTTTTCAGTTTTCAAAGAAAGCGAGGGCGCCAACAAACGGAGCATTAATGTAAGTAGCAGGCTCAGACTGCTGATAGTTATTCCTGTCATCCGCGAAGCCATCTCTGTTATCCGGACCACCTACAACTGCTCCGACAAGAACGTTGGGGTTAGGCGAGGCCGAGTAAAGGTACTGGAACCCGTCGCCGCAGCTAATGCGGGCAGGGTGCGCGCGCAACGACGGCAAAGAGGAACCCCTGTGGTGAACGTGCTGCGGGTACTTCTGCCCGAATCCCACCATGTACGACGTCTTCGCAGGATTGTCTCCTAGTATGTAGTCCACCTGTTTCTTTGCCAGGGCGACCAGTTTGTCCGATGTGATGGTTGAAGTCCCGCATGAAGCTAAGCCGCCTTCGTGTGATCGCAGGTACTTGGCGTACGCCAGCAGAAGGAAGGTTGACGTTGTTACGTACTGCAGATTGCTTTCACTACCTTTGTACAACAGCCCCCCTGCGCACAACACACTTTCCCTTGATCAGCTTAATCCTACTCGATTTTCTATTTTAAATTTTATTACATCTTCCGTTCCATTTAATACGTATAATCCACTTGTTATAAATTCTTTTTTTTGATGACGTGTATAATATATTCAAATAGAATATTCAATTTATTTTTCAACTTTAATTGAAAAAGGACGCAGTTGATACTTTAGTCAAGATAAAGAACTGAGGAATCCGAGGGTCACCAGAAGATATGTGATTTTCCATTGTTGTTAATTATTATGGTTAAAAGTAAAAATCATGACAAATACTAATTAACAATGACTGTGCAATGGCTATTAGCCGTTATGTTTTCAAACGGTAACAAAATATTTGCTATAGCTAATAAGTTTCGGGATTTTAGTTATGGGAAGGTTGTCATATATATATCATTGAACAATTATGAGCACATTGAAATTGTAGGACTCTGATGCCTGAAAACAGAGGAAGGCTTCCCACCTGGAGTATACTGAGCCTGGAAACTAGGAGATCCTGGAATTAGAGAGCATATGTAATTGTCTGAATGCGCTTTGTACAACTGAAACTCTTGAATGTTCTTCTCCAAGAATCCCTGATCAGCGGAACAGACAGCATAAGACAAAAAAGATGTGATTAAGGATATATGTTCTTTACCTAAAACAGAAACATGATTTTGATACTATGGAGAAGTAGTTATAAGACCTGGGAGAGCAACACTTTGGTTCCGGCACGTTTATCGTCCCAACTGAAGGAATAATCATCTTCGTCTGCTCCGAGTGTCTGCCCGTTCGACTGGATGTAAGCCATGTAGGAGTTGTTTCCCGAAGCTCTGTGAAGCCAAGACGCCCCCCACAAAAGCTCGTCCTGAATCCAGAGCGTACGTTATCGTACGAGGATTAATAATCGGAAGTACTCGAAGAACATATGTACTTGTAATTAAGAAAATGTGGTACTGAATGGTCTGATTTTCTTACATGGTATCCAGAGTAGGAGCAGTAAAATGGACACACAACTGAACCAAGAGAGTCACTGTATGCGCCTCTGTACCTGTCTGCAAAATCGAACACCTGCAAAATGATTCTAGTTAAATGATTGGTTGTGGGGTGATGATGTGGCAACTGATCAAATTTAGATTGACTTCCCGACAAGCTCAGAAATTTTTTGTTCGGACCAGGTTTGGTCGAACCAAACCAATCACAGAGCAAGTGTGTCGCACTTGTAATATGATTGATCACTTTTTCTAAACTGTATGCCAATCACACGACAAGTGTATTGCACTTGCTATATAATTAGTTTAGATTTAGTCGAGTTGGGTTCGGACTAGAATCTCCCCATACAAGAGTACACAAAGCGAAATTAAGGGAAGCAGCATGGGGAATTACAATAAAACCCTTCAAGTATGTGATTAAAATTAACTTTATTGCAACCGGAGGCATGGGCTAAAACGTCAATCTCCCACACCTGCCGATTCAAGCAGAGGCCATAAGCCCCTTCATTTGTAACTGAACGGGAACTTTTTGCAAAGATAAAAGAAGAGAAGAGCTTGTGCTCGAGCTCGAGCGCAAAATCTTTCACTTGAGGTACAATGTACAGTTAGCATAACATTGCAATGAGTTTCTTTATACCTCCATTGCGGTTTTAAGCAACTTTTGTGAGTACGAAGGATCGGAATCCTTGAAAACGATGGAACCGGCTGCCAAAGCAGCAGCCGTTTCTGCTGCTACATCTGATCCGGGGTTTTGGGGAGAAACTTTGTACACGCTGCGGGCTGTGTCCATGTCCTCCGGTCTTTCCCAACAGCGATGATCGTTGTTCGGGTCACCCACCTGTTGCATACATGAAACTCAGCAACATGTGAGTCGACATTCTAGTCATAACACAAAACTACTTTTTACAACGTGAGACTTCGTTAGCATTGTAGTAACGTTGTTTTGTGCTCACTTGGATGTACAAGGTGCCCGGGGTGGCTGTGGCTGCTTTTAGTAGATAATCCGTCCCCCAACGCACGGCATCCTTAGCGTTCTCGAGCTGATTTCTCATCGAGCTGCCAAATTCAATGACGCTCCATGCAAGAAGTGTGGTGGTGAAAGCCATTGGCAAGCCGAACTTAACGTTGTCCCCCGCATCATAGTAGCCTCCTACGAGGTCAACCTGAACGAATTTTTTCCCAGCGTTACAAGACGTGATTAAAGTTTGCTATAAACAATGAGTGACACATCGTTTTTATTACATGATAACCGGACCCATCGGACAGGCCAGAATCAGCCCTCCACTTGAGACGTTGGGTCGGTGGCAATCTCCCGGACCGCTGTCCCTCGAAGAAGAGGATTGATTTCTCTAGCGCATTGGCGTAATCTTGGGGAGTGAATGCAGAGCAAGACAGAATGATCAAGAAAAGAGTTAGACAAAAAATGTCATGACGAAGATTAGTGAACATATTTGCAAACTTGTAGGTAAGAATATGTTTTCTATGTAAAACCCTGGGAAGCGACAGCTTTGTACTTAGAGAAGGGTGATTGGAAGGGGTGAGAATTGAAGTTGATTTTGTGTGGATCTGTGAGATGGGGTGCATGGCATGCACTTTATATAGAAGAGGACAGTTGGAGAGTTCGTTAGTAGTTGAGTGTGTGTGTGTGTGTGTGTTTGAGTGAGAGAGAGAAAGAGATGAAAGTCGTTTTATTTCAGTCACGGGATCAACTGCGCCAAATCGGACATCATGTTGATTGTAAGGGAAAGAAACAAAAGCCATTGCATGTCCTAACGGTGGAAAGAACAAATTTATTTAAGACATGGACCTAATAAAGACAACAGCATTGAAAGCTACACCAAATAGTAATTAGGTGATTGCCATATAGGCATAAACTCACTTCTTTTGAAAAAAAGTATTCGATAATTATAAAAAAATTGTAGTTTTAATCCTGTAAGTACGAGGGCCGGAAATTTCAGTATTACGGACAAAATTATCAAATTTTGCTAAAATGACTAGAAAAGTGCACAGATATGCAGGCCGGCAGCTCAACTTAGTGGAATTTTCCGGCAATTTTACAAATCCTAGCCATTTTAATTTTCAATGTATGAATCTTTTGAAATTACATGACAAAATTGTCAAATTTTACAAAAAGCTAAAAATTATCCCTTATGATCTCACTAGCTCTCCACTGATCGCTTTCGACCCCACTTTTCTAATTTAAGCACAGGAAGGCCTTAACTGGGGTTACCCAACAAGCCTAATGAGTGTTCTGTTCTCAGGATCCACTCGTAGGAAGCTCAAAGAGGGATTCAGCGACCCGATTTCAAGGTACCAAATTCAACGACCCGTCCCAAATTGTGCGACCTGCATCACCTTATACTTATAGGATTAAAACTGCAATTTGTTCTAAAAATTATTCATGCACCTAAAGCACTGAACGTAGTATGAATTTAATTATGACAATGGTTGTGAGAGTGTGAAATTGAAGTAGAGTAGTAATGGTAGCTCTCCAGAATGTAATGAAGCAGCCAAAAGAGTTGAAGAAACTCTGCCGTAACTACTATTGTTGTGCATGGATGCAGTAATAAGAGAGAAATTGCGGTGGAAAAACTGCCCTAATTTCTCTAAAACGACGCCGTGATTTTCGTTAAAATAGCACAGTGCTGGACTGAGGTTTCAAGTTTGAGATATATGTATATCTAATCTAGAGAAATTTGTAGTCTAATCATCGATTCAGTTGCATATATATAGTAAATTACAACGACCTCCTCTCAAGTTTGACAAAATTACGAATACCCTTTGAAAAAATTACCAATACACTTTCTGATTTTAACGGTCGTCTAAAAACTAGTCCAAATCGTTAGGTTTCCATCTATTTTTGTGGTGAACTGATTAAAATGCCCTTATGGATTAAAAATTATAATTTTTATTTTATTTTTTAATTTTTTTGAGTTTTTATGGACTAAGTGGATAATATTTTTATAATTTTTAAAAAAAATTCATCTACCCTTTCGATTTTTGTTATAAATTTTTAATTTTTTTTTAAAAAAAATACAGTAAGGGTAAAGTTGACAATTTCATACCTCTATCCAAGGATTACATAATTTCATAAACATCAAGAGAATATTTGTAAATTTTTTCAAATAACGAGGAAGTATTCATAATTATATATGACAAATTCAGTCAAGATCATTGTAATTTATCCTATGTATATATAATGTCCGAAAAATTTTAATTTGGAATATTGGAGTTTGTTTGGATCAAAATTACTTACATAAGGAGTGAAATAACAAATCATGTGACTAATATACGGTAAAAAAGTTAATCAATTATAGATTAAGTGTTATTTACTATATAATTCATGAAATTTGTGGAAAAAAAAAATTCGAGCAAATGTTCTGAGTATTTGCAAAGCGCTAAAATATTAAATATTAAATGATTCTAATTCTGTAACAAAATAAGTTTTCAGATGTATCAAAATCAGATAAAATAATAAGTTTTGGGTTCGAAATTTACTACCACCGATTTATAAAATAAAAAGAAAAAAAAAAGGGTTTCACATGTAGAGTTGCATGTGTAGGATCACTACAAGAAATGACTCACTAAAAAAAATGCAATAGTTAGTCATGTCTAATTCTATGGTTAAAAATAAAAGGGAAAAGTATTATTTTAGTCCGCTAAGTATGCCTAATTTTAATTTTAGTTCGATAACTATGTTCATTTTTGTTTAGGTCTAGTAACTTATGAAGTTGCTTACTTTTAATCCTCTGGCAGATTTTCGGACAATTTTACCCCTATGAGTGCGTGCATATGGATTAAAAATGCCTTTCAAAAGTTGCATAGGGATAAAATTATCCAAAAATATGCCAGAGGACTAAAAGTAAGCAATTTCGTAAGTTACTGGATCTAAACAAAAATGGACATAGTTATCGGACTAAAATTAAAATTAAGCATATTTAGCGGACTAAAATAATACTTTTTTCAAAATAAAATAATTGTAATGGTCATTGACCACAACTACACAACGGTTGTTGGCCTGGTATCTGCAAGGGCAACTAAAATATTTATCATAGTTAAAAGTCATGTCAAATATTTTTACTATGGCTCTTAGCCATGGTAAATAATTTATTCTTGGTAGAAAATCTACGTTTTTGCATCGATTTGATTTAACCGTGGTCAATAAATACTATTTACCATGACTTTACATTGCTATTAAAATTATAGCCAATAGTAATTTTTTTTTAGTGACTCAATAAGTACGAAAAATTTGATACTAAAATCAGTATCGATATAATTAGCTTGTTTTTTTCTTCGCTAATTTGCATTACTTAATACAAAAATTTACACGCCAATGAACTCAACAACCGATTGTTCAAATATTTCGATGCTAAATTCATTTACAAGTAAATTTTTTGTAGCAAATAATGTAGATCAACAACAAATTTAACAATAATTTTTCTTGCTAATTATTTCGACGATAATAATTTTTTTATATAGTTATTGATTGAACAATTTTTTTAATAATGACCGTATATTAAAATATTAAATATTAAATATTGATCCGGGTCGAATTATTCGATCTCCTGAGACGGTCTCACCGCTGTTCGACTAACTCTTCCGGAACAGGTTTTGGATCCCCTGAGAATAAAACAAGAACCGTGAGCTCGTCGGGTATGTCCCCGACAATGACCCTCCGACGCTCAAGTTAGGTTGATCGAGAGAAATGTAT
>NC_026146.1:6627191-6628076 GCF_000512975.1 Sesamum indicum | reverse complement strand
TCTACAACACTTTTAAAAATTATGTCCGCTGAGCTCCCGCTGTCTATCAACACTTTGTGGACGGTGAAGTTCGCGATATCGAGCTTGACGACCATGGGGTCGTTCTCTCCACCGTCCTCCAATCTGTCCGAGCTGTTAAATGAGATGGCTTCTTCGCCCTCCACCTTCAGCACGAGTTCCTTCTGTCTCGCCGATCCGGCTGTCCGGGCACATCTCTTCCGTGTTCGACTCGAATCTCCCGCAGCCGATCCTCCCGCAATGGTGTATATGACGCCTTTAGTGGGTGCGTTGTTCCCTCCCATCGGGGGTTTGTCTGTCCTTGATGGGCCCGGATTTCTGTCTCGGTCCGGGCTTCTCGATCTGCTTCTCCTTCCTCCCCCTCCGATCTTACAGTTTGGGGGCACGCGATCTCGGAAGTGCCCTTGCCGAACGAGCCTTTCGATCTCGTCTTTCAGCTGGTAGCATTCTTCTGTGCTGTGTCCTCTCTCCCGATGGAAACGGCAGTACTTGTTAGACGTTTTCTTGGTAGGGGTGTATCTCGTATGTCTAGGCCATTTCAGCACGTCGGCGTTCTCTACCATCATCAGAGCCTTCTCCCGAGACATGGCCAAGGGGGTGTAATTGTGGTATTTCGGCACATACTTGGGCTCCCTCCGTTTCTCCGCTTTCGGTTTGTCGTTTCCCCCTCTTCCCTCATGAGGTCGCCTGGGAATGTACTCCCGCTCCCTTCGTTCCGAGTCTTTCATCGCGTTCATCTCCTCTTCGTCAATATATTTCTGTGCTATCGCCATCAGTTGCGTAGGGCGGATCGCGAGCGAGGGCGGAGGCGAAAGAGCCCTTCCTGAGTCCGTGTATGAGGATACTCACAAGCATGTCAATCCTCAA
>NC_026146.1:6577828-6617191 GCF_000512975.1 Sesamum indicum | reverse complement strand
TATAACAATCTTACGCGGTTAATTCATATATTACATTATTTGAATAATATATTTAAATTTATCACCTCGAATAGAACGTCTAACAAAAAATATTGTTAATCCATTACTAGAGTGCATTTAATTATTTATAAAAGTGTATTTATATAAATTATTATTTTTCATTTCCATACATATATAATTAGAAAATAATATTTATTTTAATCCACTCACAACTAAATAAATTATATTCATTTTTATACATATATATATATATATATATATATAAATATATATAAAAAAGAGACATGATTTGACAACAAACAGTACTTTTTGTCTCCCCACTACCCAACATCAAACATACCATACTTATTTTATATTATCTCCAAAAATAAATCCAAACATACACACTATCTCTAACTTATTTTTATTTATCTTTGTTTTTCTCTCTCTATCTCCACAAAATACCCAAAAACAAGTTAAAAACAAAACAAATCATAATGGATGTATTTGAAACTTTTTCGGAGTCCAATTCTGTTTTCGTCCAAACGTTGACGGAAAAAAGTGGAAGTGTGAGGCCAACAAAACAAGAAACTACATATTCTTTTTCATTTACTCTGTCACCCATGTATACATAATTTTCCTCTAATTTTTTTTCTTTCAGCTGATAATATCGACACATATTTTTTAGAAAAGATAACCAAATCGCCAAAAAGACTACTGCGTCGTTGACTATTGGTAGCAATTTTTAATTTATTTAAACTGAATAAATGTGTTATAAATGTGTATCTTCATTTGAGTGGCCATTTTGTCCGATATTCACGAATGATCTTCTGCCGTGGGATGGTGATATGATGAAGGGCTAATATTTCATGCTCTAGAGGAATATCAGTTTTAATCACTGGACTAATTAAGACATCATGGGTAATCATAATTAGGTCTCGGAAGTAAGAGCGTCCGGCACTGATAGTTGCAGACGAAGAACTTCAACAGTTTTTAACTGTAGGCATGCACAATTTATTGTCAATTACGGTATAAATTGGCATGTGGAATATATTTTTTTATTAATTTTATATTTTTTATAAAATAGAATATTAACCGATAGATAAAATTATATTGTTATGTGTGGAATTGAAGTATTTAGAGTGATTTTAAATCTCGCCGTGCCAACAAGCTTACGTTTTGTGATTAAAGAAACAAATGTCAATCAAATCACCCTATATCACAAAGTAAATAGCGGATAGTCTTTCATCTTACAACTATAAATAGGGGTGTTTTTTTAACAATCAAGACACAACTCAAGACGCAAGTGAAAAAACGAGCCAAGAGACAAGAAGACAAGTGAAGACATACAACTCAAAGCGCTAAACAAGACATAATTGACTATACAAGTGAAGCTACAAGTAAGAAAGCATTCAAGAAGTCTTGAAATCGTCTCTAGCGCAAATCACGGAAGATCCATGGCATTGAAGGCAAAAATCAAGGCTTTCGTCGCTAAGATCAAGAAATTTCAATGTTTAATTCGATGACAAGTCAAAAGGTCCCGAGTTAACATTATCAAAGGATAAATCTACTTTGGTAGAAGACCAAAGTTTCTATTCCACTAAAAAAATATCCAACTTCAAGTCAAATAGTCCATGCCATAGCATATTAACTCAGAAATAAGTCAAAAGACCCCCCGAATTATTGCTATGAAGGCCTAAATCAACATTAGAGGAGATTAAACTGTCAAGTTCCAACTCCAAAGTCAACAAAATTAAAAATCAGATACTTCAAGTAGAGATTTTGTACGCATAAAATATTCAATTAAATACAAACATTCATTTGTAATATTTTTTTGTTTTAATAAATCAAAAACATGAAAATTTGCGTTACAATAAGCCCCCACTCCTCTCTTTTTAGACACGTATTTTAAATTATGACACTCGTACAAAAAAATAGATAAACAATATCTCAAACAACAAAACTCCCATTGAGTTGAATGCTAAATATGTGTGCTTTGGCAAAATATATAGGTAAGAATTGGGATGTGAGTGCAGTGTAGAGAAAAGTGAGTTAATTTTTTGGGTTAAGCCTTTACTATGCATACAAAAAATATAATTTTTTTTGGAATGGCTTTTTTAGCGGTCATATTCCCATTCGAAAAAGAGAAGTCGGAAAAATTTTGTAACAGCTTTATTAAAGCCGTTTGAAATTTGGAATGAATTTTGTAATGGTATCGAAACTTCGTTACAAGAATTGACTGATATACAAATATTACTAAATTGAATTTATAACGCAATTTGTAACATAATCTGGAATGGTATATCTGAAATTCTTTTCCCATGTAATGGAATGGCCTTTGTAATATTTTTTTTTTTAATTAATATGACCTTGGTTATCAAACCCTGGGACGGTAACATTATTGATTTTTCGAGCGACTTTTATAGCATTTTTTGTGACGTTCTTCAATATGATCTTTATGTGTATATGCTATTAAATTTAGTTACAATACCTGTTACAAAAGTTGTCCAGAAAATAAATACTTGTTTTTAATTTATTTTAATTATTCTTATTTTCAATTTTCTTTGTTAAATTTAATATTTCTTATTATAAAATTTTATTGAAATTTTAAATAATTATTTTTTTATTCTTAAAATTAAAATATTAAAAAAAAAAGTTGAATGCAATTAATTATCCAATATTTTTTTTCTAGTGATAATCCTTCAATTTGTTATAGGCTAAAATCCTTGATCTACTTGGTGCTGTATCTCAGAAGTAGAGTAGGATTTATAGTTGATAAGCACTATAATGCCGACCAAGGAAAGTAGGGTTTTTAAGCAACTCTCCATTTCTCAAAGCATTTACCAAACTTGCTGGCTTCTTGTTTGCTTTTGTTCGTAAATTAATTTGAGATTGACTTTTAGTTGCTCCAAGTTTGACTCTTTGTCCTTAGAGGGTGTGTTTGGATTAAATTTATTTGAGAGAATTTATAAATGCCAATAACCTACATTTCTTTTTATAAAATTCTAATATTTTATCTTGATAGGTTATAGTCTCCGAAATTTTTATTGAAAGGGTAAATTATAACAGCCTCTCTTGAGATTTGACAATTATGAATATTCTTTAGTTGTTTGAAAAATTATAAATATTCCCTTGATTTTAATGGCCGTCTAACAATTAGTCCAATCCATTAGGTTTCAATCCATAATTTGTGGTGAACTGATCATACCCTTGTGGATTAAAAATTATAATTTTATTTATTTTTCAAAATTTTCTAATTTCATTGACTAAGTAGATAATTTTAAAAAATTTCCGTCCACCCCGTTTGATTTTTTAATAAGTTTTTATTTTTTTAAAAAATAAAAAGTATTATAACGGTGAAGTTGACAATTTCATATCTCCATCCAAGGATTACATAATTTATCAAACTTTAAGGGGGTATTTATAATTTTTCAAACAATGAGGGGCTATTCGTAATTATGTCAAACCTCATGGGAGGTGGTTGTAATTTACCCTAATAGAAAAGATAAATTACATTGACAATCCCTCAGGTTAGATTTAACTATCCGACACTACAAAAAAATTCAATATTTAACCATGGTTAATTGCCATATATAAAAATAAAATAGCCGTAGCAAATAGTCATCGACCACGGCTATGCAACGAGGTTTGACCGTGGTATCTGCAAGGGTGACTAAAACATGATAAAAATATTTTTAATAACTTTTTTTTGGGTGAAAAATCTATATTTTGCATCGATTTTATTTAACCATGGTTAATAAAAATTATTAACCATGATTTTTGGTCTATAACTATTAAAATTGTAGCCAACAGTAATTTTTTTCTAGAGCGAACACTCATTATCCTTTGCAACATTACAAATACAGCTTCTGAGTCAGGTGTCGATGTAATTTAATTTAAACTTGTAAAATTTTGCTTTTAAATAGGATAAGTATTTATAATTATAATCACTACAAACTTATAAGTCATGTGTACTTAAAATTTTGTAAAAAATAAGAGGTATTAATATAAATTGATCTATTTTTATGGAATGTGGATATAATTTAGCTAAATAAAAATAATGAAACTTAAGAAATTGTTATTAGCTGGTTTGTGGTTGATTTTCCCAGCTTTATTACCATTCCTAGTCAAGGGCTTTTATTACCTGCCAAACCTAAGTATTGTATACTATTATGTTCAAAAAGTATGGTATTACACTTTTGCCCCCTTTTGATAATGCAAAAATTATACTTTCCTCCAAACAAGTTTCAAAATTACATCGTATTCGAAAATTCTCCTTTTACAACCGATCCTTTTGGTTAGAGTTTAGATGAAAACTGCCGACATTAGCAAAAAAATACTTAAATTCTTAATTTTACATCTCATCCAATATTCCCATAGTAATATTTTTATTCTGTTTAGGGTAACTGTAATATATATAAAATCAATAGAGTGCAATTGTAATAAAATATTATTATCGAATCATAGAATTTACATATAAAAAGTAACCATTTTATGAATCGAAAAAAAGAGTCATTTGTTTTTTCTCGTACTTTTTATGGAGTGAGTTAAACATCATTGCCGCACCCATTTCTTGAGGCACGGGACAAAAGTATTTGAATACCACATTTTGTTAGTAAGAACTAAGTAAATTATATAGAAGGGAAACAAACAAGAAGCTTTATTCAGACACCTTTAACGGGCTCAAGCTCAATTAATGACATATAGTACAGACTTTGAGCTAACTCACCTCATCTTCACGTGTCCAAATTTAATGACAAAATAGTTGGCAGAATTAAGTCAAGCATTAATGCATTATTTTCAAATTGAAAATTTTGAAACGGCTTCTAAGAACAGTAAATTCCACACATTTAACCAAACTTCTTACGTACATATATTAAATCAAATTCAACATGCAAGAATTAAAGCCTCAATGTCGGCAAAAGACTCTTATTTTATCGAATCGAATTTTTTTTTTGTATCAAATCGTGTTGTATTTTTTATTAAATCTATATCGACAAAAAAAAAATACAAATTAGAGACGAAAAGAATCAAATTGTTGTCACTAATTACACATATTTAGAATTTTTGGTTTGTCTCAATTAATAATACATTTCATGGTTTTAGTAGCTGCTATTATTTTACAAAAATTATTATTAACAAGAATTAGTGATAAAAAATGTGCATAAAATTACATTATATATATTAAGTGATAATAATTTTTATCTTGTCATTGTATAATTATTAGTGGCCAGAATTGTGCATGAAGACGTTGTTGCTATTTGTAATTAATGACACATGTATAGTGACAACAAATATTTATTGTCATTAGGTGGTCACTATATGTGTCATGATTATATTTAGTGATAAATTTATACACTATTTTTTTGTGACTAAATTTTGCGGACAATAAATATTAGTAATTATTAAAATCATGAAATTTATTATTGCGATAAATTCAAAATTATAGTCTCTAAATATATATATAGTTAGTGACAATATTAAAATTATCACTTTATTTCTTTTGTCGCTAATTTGATCTTCTTTTCTACTGTATGGTGACAACCTATTGACAACGATGATCACTAAATTGTGACTATACATGTCTCGGTAATTATTTATAGTAATAGTTTAATACACTATTCTTATGGTTAATAATTATATATATCGTGACAAAATAAAAAATTATACTTTAAATATATTTCTAATGAAAATTTCTAAATTATTATTTGATATTTTATCACAAATATTCATCTTTTCTATAGATATATAAATATTGTTTTCTTAAAATGTGTTCCAATATCATACACACATACTCTTACATCATGGTAAATCAATAAAATTAAAGATTCAGCTCCCCTAACCCATAGTAAAGTCAGTTCAAAGTTCAAACCCTGGATTTGTGGCTACTAAAATTTCAGACCATTAATTAAGTCAAGCAGCAGAAAGTTATTGTTTCTCAGTTAAAATCAGACTATACATATTATGAAGCACTAAAGCTGGTCGGGCCACCTACCTAATTTACGTACATTATTTCATACAGTTTGGGAGAGCAGTCCCCATGTGAAGCATATTTTACTTAAAGAAAATAGCTCAATAATATTGAATTAAAATCAGCTTCAAGCTCATTTGTAAATAAATTTTTAATAGTAATTCTTGAATTTTTTTGGTAAATTTGTTTCCTATTGTTGTTTGTGATTCTTGGATTTTCGCTTTTGGGATGTGATTCCTAATCGAAAAAGAGAAAAATGCTACAATCATTTCGAGAAATTCTCAAGCCATGTTACCGATACTAGAAGAAATTTAATATTATGGCAAATAGTCATTGATCTCGGTCATGCAATGACGTTGGGTGTAATTTTTGTGTATGTTGTTAAAACATTTGTCATAGCTAAAAGTCTGGCAAAAATAATTTTTATAGTGGATAATTTAAATTATCGCAATTCTAATCTATAGCCCATAGTAAATTTTGTATTTGAGATTTTCGAAAAATTAATCTTTCAGCCATCATTTACATTACGCTAACCAAATAAAAAGGATTGAAAATTCAAGGCCCAAGTTCTTCAGTAGTCTATTTAACGTCCTCAGCACAAAATGAAGAAGCAATTGGGCTTCACGACTCAACACTGTAATTAACACTGCCAGTGTTTCTATTCATGTTTTTGTATTTTTGGAGACAAGATAAAACACACTCAATATTTATTTTTATATTTTTACACCTTATCTGCATATTTTTTTATTTTCCAACTTTCTATATATAATATATATATAAAATATAAATATGATTTGACAATAAAAAGTAATTTTTGTCTCCAAAAAATACGACATTAAACATAAAATATTTATATATATACATATTTAATATAAAAATATATGACTTGACAATGAACAGTGATTTTTGTCTCCCAAATCCCGACATCAAACCTACACCACTTATTTTAAAATATTTTAAATTACCCCAAAATACAAATTCAAACATATCATCTATTTTCAAACATACACTTACGTATCACTATTTTCTCTCTGTATCTTCAAAACACAAAACAAAACACTTAAAATATAAATCCAAACACAAGGCAAGTGTTTCAAATATATATTTAAATTTGCATGAAAAAACAATACATATTCCTAACGGCACGTGGGTTTCTCATGATTCTTGCAGTTAATTTTGACGAAAAAATTGCTTCAGGATTAATTTTATTAAGAAAAACTTTAAAATGATATTAGAAAAAAAGTTGTCATAAAGCGTTGAACTAAAAACTGAAACTCCTGTAGAGCAATTTAGCCTATTTAAGATGACGGAAGTTTATTAGATACTGAACAAATCAATTGGTTTTTAGGACATATTGTGTAAGAGAAACTCAGAGAAATTGTACCTAAGTTTATCACTCATTTCATTTGATTAATGTTTTGCCTGAAACACAGAATTGGCTGCTCATGATCTTTTCTTCATCTTTTACTATGATTAACTTGGCACGTCGTCGTCCTCTAATTCACGGGTATTCGTCTATTTTTTATGTGTGGATATTTAACTCACGATTTTTCTGTTAAATATCGATTTTCAAATCTCTATTATTACATCAAGGTCTTTATAATTCATCAAAAAGAAAAAGTTCAAAGTCTTTATGACACTTCTCTTAAAGTATATAAACCAAAAATGTACACGTCCACAGTGGTCATTGAATCATTTTGATATCTATGTTATGTGAAATTATACGATTACATGTTCTTTAAAAATATTGGTCCTTCATGCATCAGGTATTGCTTTTACTACTCTATTCTTCTTACGACCTTTTCTAATTATCTGTGAAATTATCTACTAATTTAAACATCGGAATGCCACTACTTGAACTTTCCCCATACCCGTGTTGTATTTAGTAGGTAGACTCTTGCATAATCGAGACATACCCATTACATTCAGAGGAGCAATCACCCAAAACTCATTAAAAAATACATTGTTTCATTTTTTGGAATTTTTATAGTAGTTGTCGTTTAGTTATAAGCACTTGATATTAATAATTAATATATATAATATTAATTATTAATAATTAAAATTAATGTTATAACTATAATCGATTCCAATAAAAAATAAAAATGAAAGGGCGAACACTTCACACCTTAGCCAAACCCTAATCCTTCAGGCACTTCTATCATCTTTGCAGCTTCCCTTTACATTTATCCTCCATTACTTGTATGATTACATATTTCGATCCTATTGTGTATCAGTGTATGAATGCCAACATGCAATTATTGATTGGCTACGAGAACTTGGAATATTGACATGAATTAAATATTTTTCAATGGATGGATTACATAAAATCATTGTATATAATAACAACTATTACGAAAATAAGATTAAAAAAACTAATATATGTAAAATTGAAATTCGATTCATTTTGTGAGTGCAAGATATGAAAATATTTTTTAATGAGACCTTTTTCGATTTATATGATTAGGTATGATAAAACTGCTTATTATACATAATTACACGTTTGGATTATAGTAATAGAACTTGGTCTTATCTATCATGATTTTTTGTATAGTGTATCCTGTAAAAATTAATGGCCCAAACCAAAGGCTGGGCTTTTTGCTTGGACGGCCAAATCACTTATTGGCCCACTGGGCCACCCAATCCGCTGACCCGATCCATTATCAGGTTTGACCCGACAGCTTCACTACTTAAACCTAAATCTGGCAAACCCTAATTCATTTTTCCCTCTTCTCTTCGACTGCTCTTCTTCTTCCTAAATCCGATTTGTGGGGTTATTCACTGACTCCTTGTCTTCTGTTCTTGCCTCTTCTAGAAAATGGCCGTTAGCAAAGCCTCAATGAACAGCCTCTTTATATGGCTGGTTCATTGCGGCTCTTGGATAAGCTAACTGATATCTCTTCTCTCTTACTCTCGTCTTCTCTGTAAAAACCTTAACAGCCTTTGTGGCTTGACCTTTGTGGTCGAGACAAAAAGCCTTTGTGGCCTTTCCTTAGTGGATCCCTGCGGTGGAACTTTTGTGGTTCAAGGTAGCCTGTGTGGCTTAAGTGATTTGAGCAATCGGTAAAAGGTTGTGGCCTTTGGCCTCGGTAGGCCTTGGGTCTTAAAGGCTCTGACCGTGATTCTGATATTTCTGCTGCATTTCCCCGGTTTAGTACTTGTAAGTTTATTCTTGTTATATAGGACGGTTGTAATTTGTATTAGAAAGGCATATAAATTTTAAAGTTTCTGTAATCATTCTTATTGTAATATTGCCGGAGACCGATCCACTTTCAACAGTGGTATCAGAGCGGGGTTAAGTCTCTAGCCTGAAAAGCCACTCACGGTAACATCCTTCTAACTCTTGAACTTCTTTAATTTTTCGGTCCCAGATCCCTGAACCCTTACTGCTAACCTCCCTTGGTCGGGCTCGAGAAGCCGTCGGGTATCTAGTGGAGGTGTAGTTAAGGCCCCAACAATTATTAACTGTGGATTTTTCTGCTGTTTAATATTTGTTCCTATTATTTGAACTGCGAATATTCTGTGTTAATACTGTAACTTGCTAAAATGTCTGGTTATAATTTACAACCGTTTGACGGAAAAACTGATTTTTCTATATGACAACAAAAAATGAAAGGCATCTTAATACAACAGAAAGTTTTTAAAGCCATTGAAGGAAAATATTCTGAAACTGTTTTTGAAGAAAAACGACTTGAAAATGATGAGTATGTTTACAGTTCTATTAATTTAAATCTATCTGATTCTGTAATTAGAAAAGTAGGAAAACAAAACACTGCTAAAGAACTGTGGAATAAATTAGAGGAACTTTATACAGAAGCATCTCTTCCTAGTAAATTATTTCTTTTGGAAAAGTTTTTCAGATATAAACTGGATCTTTCAAAAAACATTGAAGAAAATATTGATGAATTTACTAAATTAATTCAAGACATAAAATTGATGGGAGATAAAAATATAGATGATTATACCCCTATAGTTTTATTAAATGCTATACCTAAGTCATATGGTGATGTTAAGGCAGCAATAAAATATGATCGTGATAATGTGACTTTAGAAACTGTTATTAGTGGCTTAAAATCAAAAGAAATGGATTTAAAGACAAATACTTCTAGTAGTAGTAATAATGAAGTGAATTTTGCAAGAGGAAGACCTAAAAATAGGAATAATAATAATAATAACTCTAAGTTCAGAAAATATAGTAAAAGTCGTAGCAGAAGTAGGGGAAGAAGTCCGTCTAGAAATAGATATAACAACAATACAATAATAAAAGAGATGAAGATAAAAACACCAAAAAGGATTTTAGGTGTTATAACTGTGGGGGTAGAGGTCATTTTCATTAAAGACTGTAAAAAGCCTAAAAAGAACCAACAAAATAAATCTACTAATGTCTCAGAAGAAACCACTGATGAAGTTTATATGGTATCTGATGTAAATTTTGTTGAAAATTCTTTAAATAAATCTGAATGGCTCGTGGATTCTGGATGCACCTTTCATATGACACCTTATAAAGAGATTTTGACAAATTTTAAAACTGAAAGGCTAGGTTCTGTGTCAATGACAAACCAAAAATTATGTGATGTGCTTGGTTTTGGTGATACATGTCTTATTTTTTAAAATGGTTAAAAAATAACCCTAAAGAATGTTAGGTATGTCCCGGATCTTGCCCATAACTTGATGTCATGCTCTGCCCTAGAAGAAGAAGGGTTAGAGGGGAAATGGGGTAAAGGGATTATGAAAATTCCTAAGGGTTCCATGACTATTTTCAAAGCAGTCAAAAAGAGAAATCTGTATTTATGCACTGTTAAGTATGAATCTTTTTCTGGAAATGTTTTCACAGAAAATAAATATGAAATTTGGCATAAAAAATTGGGTCATATCAGTTTTAGGGGACTTGAGTTATTACACAAAAATGATTTTTTGCATGAAAAACCTTCTGTTTTGAATTTTTGTGATGATTGCATATTAGGAAAACAACACAAAGTAAAATTTCCTACTCCCTCATACCCATCTCCCACTTCCTCAAATTGCATTCTAGAATATGTACATGCAGACGTATGAGGTCCTGCTAATATAAGTACACATGGGGGCAATAGGTATTTTCTATCTATTATAGATAATTATTCTAGGAAAGTATTTGTTTTTCTAATGAAGCAAAAATCTGATGTCTTTGAGAAATTTCAGAACCGGAAAATTCTCGTTGAAAACCAAACTGGTCATAAGCTTAAAGCCTTAAGAACTAATAATGGTTTGGAATTTTGCAACAAACAGTTTTCTGAATTATGCGATAAGAATGGTATTAAAAGACACAAAACCACACCATATACTCCTCAACAAAACGGGGTAGCTGAGAGAATGAATAGGACTTTGTTAAACAAAGTGAGATGTCTTTTAATCAGTTCTGGTTTATCTAAAACCTTTTGGGGTGAAGCTTTATTAACTGCAGCATATTTGATAAATAGATCACCCTCTGTGCCTTGGAAATATTCCTGAAAAAGTTTGGTCAAATTCTGATGTTGACTTTTCTTCTCTGCGCATTTTTTAATGTATTGCTTTCTGTCATAATAATGGTGATAAATTAGATCCTAGGTCTCGAAAATGTGTATTTATTGGTTATCCACCCGGAGTAAAAGGATATAGACTATGGCTTAAGAATCAACCTGGCTTTAAGGTTATAGTAAGCAGAGATGTGATTTTTAATGAATCTGAAATGCCATGTTTAAACACTTCCTCTAAAAGTATTGAAGATTTTAATATTGAAAATACCTTTAATAAGGTGGAACCTAGTAAAGAGGATAACCAACAAGGAGAAGAGATAGTAAATAGAGAAGAAAACAATAATGAAGAGCTTGAAAATGAAAATCCAAACACTTATCAGCTAGTAAGAGATAGAGTACCTAGGGAACGTAGAATTCCTTCTAGGTTTAGAGATTATCATTTAGCTCTAAATATTGAAAATTTAGAACCAAGCTCTTATGAAGAAGCTCTAGAAAGTTCAAATTCAACAGAATGGATAACTGCTATGAATGAAGAAATAAAAGCCTTAAAAGAAAATAACACTTGGGTTTTAGTTTCAAAACCTAAAAATGCTTCTATAGTCGATTGCAAATGGGTTTTCAAAATAAAAGAAGAAAAAAATGCCAAAAGATTTAAAGCAAGACTTGTAGCAAAAGGTTTTACACAAAGAGAAGGCATTGATTTTACTGAAATTTTCTCCCCTGTGGTTAAATTTACTACTGTTCGAATCATGCTTGCACTGGTTGCTCATTTTGATTGGAAATTAAAATAAATGGATGTTAAAACTGCATTCTTGCATGGAAATTTAGATGAGCAAATTTATATATCTCAGCCTCATGGTTTTGTTGATAAGAAAAATCCAAATCATGTATGTTTACTCAAAAAATTCTTATATGGTTTGAAACAATCATCTAGACAGTGGAACAAAAAGTTTGACCTGTTCATGCATTCTTTGCATTTTAAAAACAGTGCTTATGATCCATGCTTATATTTCAAGTATGAAAACAATGTGCCCTTATTTCTAGTTTTATATGTGGATGACATATTAATAGCTAGTCCTAGCCTCAGTATGATTAAGTGCTTACAGAATAATTTATGTAAGAATTTTGAAATGAAAGATTTAGGAAATGTAAAGAAAATACTTGGTATGAATATAGAGAGAAATAGAACCAAGTCAACTATTTTCTTGAATCAAACTTGTTACATTCAAAGCATCCTTGAAAAGTTTTCAATGGAAAAATCCAAACCATCTTCTGTACTCCTTGCAGCACATTTTCAATTAAGTAAAGAACTGTGTCCAAAAACAGAATCTGGAAAAGATAAAATGAAAAATGTGCCCTACTCAAATGCTATAAGCTCTGTCATGTACCTAATGGTAAGTACTAGGCCAGATATTGCATATGCAGTTAGCTGCTTAAGTAGATATATGTCAAATCCAGGTACTTCCCATTGGGAAGCTGTAAAATGGCTCTTTAGATACTTGAATGGTACTAAAAACCTTGGAATAACTTTTTCTAAAAACTCTGATAGTGTGAAACTTAAAGGTTTTGTGGATTCTAACTATGCTAATGACAAAGATAGTAGAAAATCAACTACTTCCTATATCTTTACTCTCTGTAATGCCTGCATAAGTTGGAAATCACAACTTCAAAGCATAGTAGCTCTTTCGACCACTGAAGCTGAGTATATAGCAATTACTGAAGTAATAAAAGAAGCAATTTGGCTCAAAGGTTTAATTTCTGAAATTGGATTTCTGAAAAATAAACTTGTAGTTTACTCTGATAGTCAGTCCAGTATCCAGCTATGTAAAAATCCAGTTTTTCACTATAGAACTAAACACATAGATGTTAGGTATCACTTCATTAGGAATGTTATAAACAATGGAATAATCAATCTTGAGAAAATAAAGTCAGAAGAAAATCCTGCGGATATGGGAACAAAATGCTTAGCAATTGAGAAATTTAAAAATTGTCTTGATATGCTACACTTATAAACTATTATTTCTTAACTCTTCTTTTATACAGGAAAAAGGAAGCTAAGGCAATGATGAACACTTTTATGACCCACCATCTTGGTTTGGACCAAGGTGGAAAATGCAAAAATTAATGGCCCAAACCAAAGGCTGGGTTTTTTGCTTGGACGGCCAAATCACTTATGGGGGCCACCCAATCCGCTGACCCGATCCATTACCAGGTTTGACCCGGCAGCTTCACTACTTAAACCTAAATAAGCCAAACCCTAATTCATTTTTCCCTCTTCTCTTCGACTGCTCTTCTTCTTCTTCCTAAATCCGATTTGTGGGGTTCTTCACTGATTCCTTGTCTTCTGTTCTCGCCTCTTCTCAAAAATGGCCGTTAGCAAGCCTTTAATGAACAACCTCTTTATATGGCTGGTTCATTGCGGCTCTTGGATAAGCTAACTGATATCTCTCTCTCTCTCTTACGCTCGTCTTCTCTGTAAAAACCTTAACAGCCTTTGTGGCTTGACCTTTGTGGTCGAGACAAAAAGCCTTTGTGGCCTTTCCTTAGTGGATCCCTGCGGTGGAACCTTTGTGGTTCAAGGTAGCCTGTGTGGCTTAAGTGATTTGAGCAACCGGTAAAAGGTTGTGGCCTTTGGCCTCGGTAGGCCTTGGGTCTTAAAGGCTCTGAGCCGTGATTCTGATATTTCTGTTTATGTCCCCTTTTACATTACTGCTGGATTTTCCTGGTTTAGTACTTGTAAGTTTATTCTTGTTATATAGGGCGATTGTAATTTGTATTAGAAAGGCTTGTAATTATTTTAAAGTTTCTGTAATCATTCTTATTGTAATATTGTCGGAGACCGATCCACTTTCAACATATCCCATCTAAAAGGTAGCCTGAATATGCTATCCCATCAATTATTATAAAATAGTATTAAAAAAATTATCTGTCGTTTCGCTCTCCATTCTCTTCCCGACCTTTTCCCCCTTGTACTATTTCTCATCCCTCTTTCTCCGATATTGTCTACCTCCCTCCCCTGAATTCTTCTACCCTCTGAGTTCTTCTTTCCATAAGATTTCCAGCTTTCCCACAAAAATCAGCGCCCAACGCATTATTTTTTTGTCTTCAACGAGATTGTATCTTGGTGTAATTTTCACTATAAGAAAATAACTTAATAGCAACGAAAAAAAATTAAACACCATGTGATGCTATAAGGAGAAGATCCAATCCTCTGTATCATTGGGTGAATAATGTCCGCTAGAAAATTTATTGGACGAGTAAGAGATGTGTGTTAATTTGTGTGGTAAAAAGCTCCTGACAATTAGTGCTTTAAGCCCAAAAACCTGTAGAACAACATTGGTTAAACCTAGGGATGTCTAATTTGGATAAAATCAGAACAGAGGTAGAAAGCATCATATTATGGAACATTTAGGTTATACAGAATTGGACTATAAGTTGCCTAAGATGTGAGTCTTAGGTAGAGACAAGATCATATATTCATATATGGATTAATTATATTTTTTCATTTGAATGATGATTTTTTTATATTTTGGCATCTATATATTTTTTTATGTAAATTATCATTTTAATTTTATGAAATTTTATATTTTGTTATTTCTAATTATTTTTGAATTAAGTTTTTTGTTGAAAAAATATGCACATGCAATATTTAAGGGTTATGTGATGTGATATTTTTTATATATGCACATGTGATTTTTTTGATAGAAAAATGAACAAAAAGACGGTCATGTATGACAAAGTGCAAATTTCGCAAAATTAAGATGGTAAGTTGACAAAAAAAAAAAAAATGGATGACAAAGTTAAAACGGGTACAATTCAAATAGTAAAATGTAATTTACCAATCATATAGTTATGGCAATTAGAAGCATAGTAGTTGAAGGAGCGCTATGGCGCAGGCCTCGCGCCATTCTGTATTTGAGGTGCGGACCTTCGCCTAAGTATTCAGCCTGTTGCCCAGGGGCGTGCCAAGGCCGCCTTTGTGGGCCACGATCAAAATAAATAAAGAAAAACTTAATTAATTAAGGAAGGAAGTGAGTCTCAGCAGAAATAAATAGTCTACTGCCTGCATGCATGATATTCCCAACACGACGACTGCTCCTCTCCTGTGCCACTGATTGTTGCCTCTTCTTCTTCCCGTGCCTGGTGCCACTGCTGCTGCTGTTCCACTACCAAGTGCCACTACTGCCCCTATTTCTTTTCTGTTTCTGTTTCTGATTTCTTCTACAATCTACAGTATGTACTTATGTGATGTTTATGCAACTATATAATTGTTTGTAGTCTTTGACTCAATGTTCTTTACTTGTCTAATTAAGTATAAATATAAATTAAAATGATCACTTTTCATATATTTCAATGATTAAAGTCTACTATGCTTCAGTTTCAGTAGTTCAATTATATTTTTAGTTTAGTATAAATATAATATATAGTTATATGTATTCTTTAAATTTTAATTTTTGAAATTGCTTCTCTAAATTTTTGCTAGGAAAAAAATATATGTATTATTTATTTATTTTAAGTTCTGATTTTTTTTTTTGAAAATAATATATGTATTTTCATACAATAATCTTTATATATGTATATATATATATATATATTTCTTTATTAAAATTATCACTTTTCATATGTTTTAATGAATAAATTATGTTATGCTTCAAGTTCAATAATTCAACTATGTGTTTAGTTTAATATATATACAATATATATAGTTATTATTTATTCTTTAAATTTTAATTTTGAAATTGCTTATCTGATTTTTGCAAGGAAAAAAATATAAGTATTATTTATTTATTTTAAGTTCTGAGTTTTTAAAAATAATATATGTATTTTCAGACTATAATCTATATATATCTCTTATTTTCTAATGAATTAAATTATTTTTTATCATATAATATATCCAAATTTATATTTTTATTTTATTTTCAGATTAATCCTTATTCAATTAAGAATGTATGAAGCTTCAAACTGAAAAGATCCAGGGTGGAATTGTTCATCCTTACTTGATCCTACCAACACAAACAATGTCAAGTGTAACTTTTGATGGTTTTCGTAATTTCAAATCGTGTCCAAAATGTCCAAAGCATGTGAAAGTTGAGATTAGATCAGAATATGTGACAAAAAAGAAACAACTGAAAGAGCAGATGAATGTAATCCCACATTTTGATGATATTGCTGAAGAAAAAGAGTAGTGAAAATCTGAGCAAAAAAATATTGGTCATGGCAAGCGCTATTTGATATCTCCCTTGGAGGCTCATCTGAATCTGTTGCACCAAAAATGCAACAAAAAGGCCAAGATCAACAGATTCTATTGACCTATACTTCATTCAAGATGCTAATGAGGTGGTGAAACAAAGAAAAAATAAAGATAGTGGGAAATTGTGAGAATAGGAAGAAATGAGGGAGTATGCCGTACAAAAGTTTTGTCGTTGGATATATGATATGGGGATCCCATTCAACACTGTAAGAGATGATAGTTCTGGACCAGCAGTCGAAGCCATTGGCCAGTTCAGCCCTGGTATGAAGCCCCTTAGCTATCATGAGGTTAGGGTCACATATTTGAAGAAGGAATTGGAACACACCAGTTTAATTTTAAGGGAGCATGATGAGATTAAGGTTAAATATGGTTACTCGTTAATGCAGATGGTTGGACTGATACAAAACAAAGAAAACTCATTAATTTTTTGGTGAATAACCCAAAAGGAAGCATATTTATAAAATATGTGGATGGATCATCATATGTTCACAAGGGTGAGAAAATATTTGAATTGCTAGATAAGTATGTGCAAATTATTCGGGAGAAAGATGTGATTCAAGTGGTCATAGATAGTGCAAGCGTAAATGTTTTAGTTGGTGAGAGTTCTTTTAAAAACAATTTGTAGTCATAGACTCATAGTATCTTTTACTTATTATTTTATTATTTTTAATTCTTTATTTTTTATTCAATGATTAGGATCATTGTTGGAAGCAAAAAATCCATATTTATACTAGCCACCTTGTGCAGCTCATTTATTTAGATTTGATGTTTGAAGATATCTTCAGACTTCTTAATTTGAAGAATACATATGAGCGAAGTATGATGATTAATGTCTATATGAATAATAGACCACCTCTCTTAGACATCATGAGAGATTTTACTAAAAATAGGGAGATTGCAACTGCATTCCTAACTTTAAAGCGATTCAATGTTCAAAAGGAGAATTTGAGGAAGATGTTTACAACTGAAAGGTGGACTAAGAGTGGGTATGGAAGAGAAGCACAAGGCAAAACTAGTAGAAAGCTTATTTTAATGCATTCCTTTTGGAATCATATTCTTTACACAATTAAAATTGCCGGTCCACTAATTAAGGTGCTTCGATTGGTAGATGGTGAAAGAAAACCACAAATGAGTTATATTTATGAAGCCATGGACAGAGCTAAGGAAGCTATTGTTGCTTCATTTTCCAATATTGAAGAGAAGTATAAAGATGTGTTTGCGTTGATTGATGCTAGATGGAGCGTTCAACTTCATAGGCCCTTGCATGCAGCTGGTCTACTTGAACCCAGAGTTCTACTGTGTAAATCCAAATGTAGAACAAGATGAAGAGGTTATGCAAAGTTTATATGATTGCATTTTGAGGGTGGTTCCAACTACTTACTTGCAAGTTAACATTGTTAATGAACATCCATAGTATAAGAAAGCAGAAAGCCTTTTTGGAACCTCTGTTCCAGTTAGACATAGGACTACAAAAGCACCAGGTAATGAAAATTATTTTAACAAATGTTGATTTTTTAACTATAGGTTACATCGCTATAGCTATACTCATATTAAATTTTTTAATTTTTGAAATTACTAGCTGAATGGTGGTCTTCTTTTGGAGGAACAATTCCGAATATACAAACTTTTGCGATCAATATTTTGAGCCTTACCTGCAGTTCATCGGTTGTGAGCGAAATTGGTATTTTTGGATATGAAAGTATACTATATAATTTATATTTAAGTGTTACTAAATTACAAATTTAAATTTATGCAACTTCATTCTTCGAAAAAAAATAAATTGGAGCAAAAACGCCTCAATAATCTAGTTTTTATCAAGTATAATAGAGGCAGCGGTATGATGCACGTGATACAATAAATCCTATTAAACATTATATACACCACATAAACAAAAAAAAATATTACAACCATCTTTAAATATAAAACAATAAAATAAAACAACAAATAGACTGTTTTTAACACCATTAAATACATTAAAATAAACCATCTTTGACACCAAAATAAACCATATATATTAAACATTTACGAAAACTCAATATTTACAATAATAGAAAATCAAAATAAACTATTTTTCATAAAACATCATACCTGAAAATATGCGTTTATATTCAAATATGTTATAAAAAAAGAAAAAAATTACAGCACACAACTTGTATAATATGTCACACCATCTCCACTGATCAATGACAACACACAAGTCTTTATTAATCATAGCATCATAAGCGCATTATGCCTCCATTTAGGTAAGCTATCTTTTATTTCAATTCACAACAACAATATCATTAACTTCACCATTTAATTCTATTTAATAATAATTTTCTCATCAATAACTTTCTAATTCGAATTTCATTGACCAATCAATTATACGATCACATAATCATTCATCATACGTCCATACAATACAACCACATATAAACAACATAATTATAATTTTACAGATATTAAGGTAACCTAGGAAATAGTCCACCGTTAACTATATAATCAACCAATATATAATATGCACATGTATAATATATATATATATATATATATATATATATCAAATTAGCAAATTTGAAAATGATTCAATTAACACAAGGAGTTGTTCAACCCTCTTTTTTATCGTTATGTCCTAAAATAAAGTATTATGCATATAATTAATATATTCATAAATGCTAAATGAGATATTAAATAATATTCGTACATTCCCGCCAGTCTTTTAATATTTTGTTATCGAAATTCAAACCTCCATCCCATTTTTTTGAAAATAACTAAACTTTCTAAACTTTTTTGGTATATATATTTAATTTATTGACTAAGTCATAAGAATTCATCTTATCGAATCCCTTATATCTTTATAATTATAGTTCTCTATAGCATTCCTAAATTAAATTATTCTAAAAATCTCATTTTTCCTTTTTGATAATCATAATATCTCTCAAATATAATTTTTTCTAATATTTGTTAAATATTGATTTCGAATATTTCTATGAATTTTCTATTAATTTTTCGCTACTATAGAATTTAACTAAACACCAATCTGTATGATTAAGCATTTGGTTAATAGACCCGATGAAATTGAGTAAATTAACTATAGTAATGATTAAATCTAACAAATCTAATAATTTAATTAATCAATTGGGATATTTAATTCAATACTAATTTAAATAGCCAAACTCATAAAATTTTTCGATTAAACATTAAATCAACTTGTATAAATCACATTTATTAAATATGCTGATCAAATAACATAATTATATAAATTAATAATAATTTTAAATGAGTAAATATTAACCTGTTTACTCATGTCTCAGACGGAAATGAAGTTATCAAAGCTTCTCGTGTGAAATGAAGTTTAGTTCATCTAACTTATGTATGCTGAGAGGCTTAAGGCAGTGTGCTCAATTTAGAAGTGGATTTGTTATCAATGTCCACTAAGTGTATGCTCAATTTTTGTCCCATGCAATTTTATAATATATTATATATGTTCTAAGTTCATGACTTGTCCCATGCTAACCTTATTATATATATATATATATATTATAACTTGCATGAAACTTTATTTTTTTTTTTCCCCAAATATTATAATAAACTCCAATTTACTCCATTCAAATTTTATTATATTTCAATTCAACCTATAATTTATTTGTAATTAAAATTAAATTTTTTAGTAATTATCAATTAGTCTCTCAATTAGGTATAAAATTCTATGAGCGTCATAGAATTTGGCACAGATTTTGCCATGACCCTCATTTTCGCTGCAAAATCTGAGGCGAAAGTGTAATTTCGTTAATAATGTACTACAGTTGTGTTGTACGGATTGCAACGGAACACAAATCCTTTGCAAACTGCGTGGCGAATGTAAAATCTCCATATTAAATTCCACCAATCTTATTGTACGGATTGCAATGGATTAAATTACCATGGCAAACGGATCAACCGATCAAACGTCCGTGGCAAAATCCTATAGAATACTCAACTCTTTAATTTACAACATAACACATATAAAGAAGTTTGTGGCAAAAATAATTGCTATTTTTGTTGAAAATTTTTGTAACCTGAAGATTATTGCAAAAGCCATTGAAAAAATTTTATTACATTGCAACGGCTTCTTTCGATGAAATATTTGTTGTGAATTATTAGCAACAGATATCATTTGAAATTCTATTGCAAACTTAGCCACGGACTTTAATTGTTGTACAAACCGTTGTAAATTAACAATGGATATGTTTTCTGGCAATGCTTGTCGCGATGTTTGCAACAATTTGCAATGAAAATGGGTCATCCAAAAGTTGACCGATTTTTACAACGGACTTTTGCAGTGGAATATCCTTTGCAACATTTCATTGTTTGTTTTTCATGGAATTTGCGACAAAAAACTCAAATTTTGGAATTCTGTTGCAAAGTCGTGGCAAATTTGTTGCAAAATCGTGGCAAATTTGGTACAAAAATTTCTGTTATAAAAAATCTAATGCCATAGTATTATTTTTTTTATAGTGAATTAAAAATTAATTAAAGATTATTCAGTAGGGACAAAATTAGTCTATCACATGTGGGCATGGGGAATTAATGAGGTTGGTGCTTTGTAATCAAAATCAATGATGGAAGTGGAGAATTAGTGGGCATCACAATGATGAAACACAGTACGTATAGCAATAAGCACCTGATTGATTTCCACTACTTTTGGCTCTTTACGGCGGGAAAACGCATAATCTCATGATAATACGAGGGACTCTCGAATTATGTTAACTTGCCATCAAATTTATTGGGAGTTCGGATTTTATAAGATTGTTAAAAATAATAATGTAATAAAGTATTTGATAAATTTAATTTTAAAGATGTACTTATGATATGGGAAAATAGATCAAAGACGCATATAACCCCCTTAAAGCTCCCAATTGGCAATGAGGCGGGATCCGCTTGTTTTTAATCGGGGCAGTCTAACTCGAATAGTCGAGAAATAGAATTATAAATGAAGTTGCACATGGCATCATCCTAGACCCTACACGTAGAACGTTAAGTGGATCAAAGTTATAAATACCCTATTCATACTAATATTTATTATGTGTGTGTTTTTTTGAGTGCTTATTATGGCCTTTTGTTGTCCAGCAACCTTTATATCATGATCTGTTCTAATTTGAGCGTCGTAGTGATATCTGGGAGCGACTCTGATGAAGCCATAGTCTTGTAGGTCATTTCTAAGAATCATAACTTAAACATGATATATTATTAATGATCAAAAGTAATATATATTTGCATCCCTTGATCTATGGTCTACTTATACAAATTATGTATACATGTCTTTTGAATAAATACATAAATCATCTATGACAGCCAAAAAGCTTAGTTTTTGTAACATTATTGATACTTCTAGATAGTTTAAGTGTCATTTTTAAAAAAAGTATGAACGGATTGTGTGAATGAAGTTAACATTTTTGTGCGTATATATGTGGTTTTTCTAAAGATAGAGATGGTTTGTATAATTAAATCATAGATTAAGAAATGTAAATATAATAATATCCTAAAATTTATTTGGTGAAGAATCAGAACTTAATTGTTGCTAGTTGTGTACGACAAAGACTCATAACAGAACTATAAATTTGATTTCCCATGAATTCTAAACTAGTAATTCAATTTAAATATGAATCTTAGTTGAGGAATTGATCTTTCATCCGATTTAATTTCCATCTATTTTCAATAACCATACAAGTTTAGTGTCTTCCTGCCCAATTTTGCACCAGAAGTATAGAGAGGAACCGGTTCAGACGAGTCTCCAGTCTTCTCAAGAATTTGTGGACGAGCGGCTTGCCGCTCAGACTGTGGCGTGCTAAGTTTATTTATAGGATTTTATAAGTTTAAATATGTTATAAAATATTTTTAGAGTTTATAAGATATTAATCTGATAGATATATTGATGTGTTCAAAAATTATAAGGTCCAATGGATTTGGACAATAATTTAAGGTTTGAATCGAAGCGAATATAAATCCTAAAGGGGATTTGCAAAAAAGGCATTAGTAATCCGATGCCCAAATTAGTATTAGATTTCAGATGGCATACAACCAAAAAATAAATAAATATAATTGAAATCGAGATATGGTGAATAAAGTCGATGAAAAATATAAGAACACTTGATAACGTGCTTTAAAGTGCTTAGAGAATGTTTAAAGAGTGAGAGAGGTGATTTAAAGAGTAAGAGAAGTGTGAGAAACGTGAGGGGGAAGTCTTGAAAGAGTGAGAAAGGTTTCTGGAAGGTGTGAGGCACGTCAGAGACTGTCTCCATATGGAGGAGTAAATCTGTATCTATAAGCAGGGGTCCCCTGCAATGGGACTTTGCACACTTCTTTCATTCTTGGTGATGAATGGATAAGGGTCGTTTAGATAAGTCATAATCTATTCTTATCTACTGTTAATTTTTTGTTGTTGAATGCTTATTTTCGAGTTCGGGAGATTTTTTATCAACAAGGACTTCTAACCTCCAAAATGTCCAGGGCTTTGGAGGGCTGGGGTGCCTCCACAAAGGAGGGTGCTTGTGTGGAAGACAGAGCTTTTTATGAGAGGGTGTCTGTCAGGGGGTAAGGCTTTAATATGAGAAGTATGAGAATGATGCCTCCCTCATGAAATCCCTACAAGAAGGAACATATTAACATATCAAAAGTGGTAAAATAAACCTCCAAAATTATTAAGTTAAAATATTGAAGATACTCCTTAAGGAAAGTTTGTATATGAAGATTTATTCGCTGAGGGGGATGCCTGCTTAGCGGCAAAGCTTATTCTGTGAAGAATGCCTGTCTTCGGACAAGGTTTATTTTATGAGGAGGATACCCGCTTGGAGGCAGGATTTTTTCTAAGGAGGATGCCTTACTGGGGGTAGAGCTTATTTTTTGAGGAAGATGCCCTCCTGCTCTTCCAGGGAGACGTCCTGCACTTTAAAAATCGAATTAGTAGGAATATTGAGTAATGGTAATGATGGGACCGCTGAAGTTTAGGCCTTGAACAGAGGTAATAATCATGCGTGGGAGGTCCTCTATTGTGAGGGAGACCATCCTTCCGGGGGAGTCCTTCGAGGAGGTGTGGACTCCTTCCAATATCCTCATGTCTTAGATCTGTGTTCACACAGACGATGCTAATGATGCATTCAAAAAACGCACAGATTTAATGAATATGGACTATGCTTAAAGCTTGGGTCGAAACTAATGCAAATCCTGAAGGGGGACCTGTAAAAAGGCGTTAGCACTTCGACGCTCTAGTTAGTATCGGATTTGAGATTGAATAAAGTAAAAAAGTAAATAAATATAATTTAGATCGAGATATGGTGAATAAAGTCGGTGAAAAGTATAAGAACATGCGATAATGTGCTTGTAGAGTGCTTAGAGAATGTTTAGAGAGTGAGAGAGGTGATTTAGAGAGTAAGAGAAGTGTGAGGAATGTGAGGGGGGCGTCCAGAGAGTGAGAAAGGTCTTAAGAAGGTGTGAGAGACATTAGAGAATGTCTCTGTATGGAGGAGTAAACATGTGTTTATAGGGGGGACCCTACACGTTTCCTTCATTCTTGAGGAGAAATGGATAAGGGCCATTTGGATAAGCCATAATCTGTTCTAATCTTCTATTAATCTTGCCATTGGATACTTATCTCCGAGTTGGGAGGACTCTTCATTAGTGAGGACTCCTAGCCGCTAGGGAGTCCCAACCACCAAGGAATCCAGGATTTTGGGGGAAACTTCCTCATCTGCGAAGAGTCCCAACTTTTAGGAATATCCTCCTTGCTAGGGCTGATGTGGTTTCAGGGTGGTTGCTGACCTCTGGGCTGATGAGGTGCCACGTGGGAGAGTAGGCTGCCACGTGTGTGGGCTTTTTGGGTCGAATATTTTGTTTGGCTTTGATCATGATCCTAGTAGGGGGATGTCTTAAGCCTCCTCTCTTTGCCAATCTGTTCTCTAGGGGGAGCCTGTTGGGTCCTTTTGGGCCTCCTAGGATGTTACGGCCTCTCTCTTCTTTTTCTTTTTGGATTATATAGGTCTCTTTGGGCCAGTTTATATTTATGCTCATCATATATATAACTAATAAATTGTTTTAATAAAATAAGACTGTATAGCTTATAATATGTTACTAATGACAATTTTTAAGTAAATTTTACTAATTTTTAGAAAAACTTAAAACTGACTATTATTGTTTTTGAAGAGTTCATAAACTTTTAATATTTTATTCTTGGATCTTATCAGCTTATTTTTTTTAAAAAAATTATCAAATACTTTACAACATCTTGTAATTAGTGATGTAGAGTAAAGACAGATGCATTTTGAGGGCATTTGGATAAGCGTAAGTCGTATATATAGTGTTTTGATTGCGTGGTTTGACGACTGAAGCTTAACAACCATTTTTTTTTTATTCGTGTGGTGTTATAGGCGATATACCTATTGTTTCAATCGTCTTCGTTCATCGCAAAATTCCATTCTTCCATCCGGGCATTTCTTTAATTTTTTTTATTTTTCAGCCAAATTTAGTTTTTTCCCTTTTTACTTTCTATATTTATCTTTTGCGCTTGATATTTTTAAGGAATATTGCTAGCTCGTGTTATGCTATTTTTAGACCAAATTTCCTAGATTTTTGAGACAATGCAAATTTCGCCAATTTGGCATGTTTTACTTAAATCAGAATTCTTTCTTTCTAATAGTTGTTAACTCTATTATAGAATATATGAACTATAAAATATTTTTTCTTTCAGTTCGAGTTCTCGAGATTATTAGAGACGTGTTTTCATTATTTTTTATTTTCAATTACTTTCGCTCCATTAATTAAATATTTCAAAAACATATACTCATCCAAACAGATTAACGTCTAAGTGCATCAGTGCTTTTGCAATCAATCTCAAGTGAAATATGACTTACCTCACTTACATAGTAATAATTGGCAGGTCTACTAAGATATGAACATTTAAATATCAAGTATTTTTAATTCTTAAATATAAAATGCATTAATAAAATATTAGATCAAATTAGAATCAGCTTATAAAGTAATTAATTAATGATATTCCTTAACTCATGCAATCTAAATCACTCAGATTTTTTATTCTTGTTTTTTAATGAATTGTGCATGGCAATTCCCAAGTTACTAATATATGGAAAAGAATTTCAAAATAAATTCTTCAAAAAATAAGGTTATCTTCAAGCAATATACAGTCTAAGAAATATGACATTTAACTATGATTTATTATTATGATTAATAATAAAAAATCATAGTAAATTATCATTAATTATGGTCCCATAATAATTATTTTTTTATGGGAATCACCCAATGATTGTTAACCGTATTGTAAAAATAACTAAAATATTTATCATGATTATAAATTATGAAAATTACTTTTTTAATTATGGAAAAGATTATATTTTTATATTAATTTTATTTAATAATTATTTATTACAATTTTTAGTCTACAGCCATTAAATAAACAATAGCAACCTTTTTTGTAGTGTAATTGGCAGGCCTTAATTTTACTCACAATCAGGGAGCATGAATTTGAACCCTCTTTTTGTTATTATTATTTTAAGAAATTTCAATCACATCAACAAAATAAACATTAATTAAAAGACAATCAATGACTCTCACTCAACATGTTACTATAAAACAAACCTACAATTTTGATAATAACTTTCCTAAAGAAAACTTTACTTTTATACATAAATGAACCTCAAATTCATTTTTTTTACTTGCTAATATGCTATTATTCCAGTGGTAAGACTGAAGCCTCATAATCAAAAGATTGTCGGTTCGAATTTCATGAATGTAAATATGTATGTAGTCTGCTTCTATGGTATTCTTTTTGTTTATTTATTTTCATATATATTCATTGATTTAGAAATATTGTTATATTGTGAATTTTTCATGTATTAGATAATACAAGTGAATCAAATTATAAAAAAAAAAAAAAAAAACAAAGGAAGGAAATCAGTCTTACCTAAGGGTAAGACCTAAATTGTCATGATTGCGAGAGTGAAATACCACAATTGTTAGTGGAAAACGAAAGACAAGAAAAAGACACTTTTGGACTTTGGTAAGAAGGTCAAGATTTAACTCTTCGAGTGAGTGCAGAAATACCACAAAAGACGGGTTTTTTTTTTTTTCTTGAAACACATCCATGTTTTTAAATGAATCAGCATATTATTATAATAGTAAATACGTAATACATTAATATTTTTAAGTCAAACCAACAACTAAAGCATAGAAAAAACAACATACGAACAACTTCAAAATAAATAAATAAACAACATACCACTATTAAAAATGAACTAAATATGAATACTCATAATACTCGAACTCACAATCTATTAATTATACACAAAAGACGTTTAGAAACCCTAAAAATTAAGTTAAGTTCCCCCACCCCACCCCACCCCACCACACCACACCAAAAACAAACATAGAAAAAGCAAATCAAGAGGGAATTAATACAAATGAAAAAGTAAAAGCAAAGAAGAAAAAGAAAAGTTTTTGCAGCATTTTGTTGGTGCCATCAATTCACCAAATTGTTTTTTGGACTGTCATCCATTTACATTATACTCTTCTCTCCAACACAAAAACCCCTTTTCCTGTTCAAATTTTTGCACCCACTTTCCCTTACACGACATGACAAATCTCTCACCATGCAATCATGCCCTTCATCCTCCCACACATTCTCTTTCTTTTCCTTTCCCTCGGGAAAAAAGGGAAAAAAGAAAAAGGGTAAAGTAAAAAAAAAGGGTTTTCCACTGTTGAGCCAAAAGATGGTAATCTAAAACTAGTTGAGAATAAATTTCAATCAAGATAATGATGACTTTGAGAATTCACTTTATTTAGATTAGAAATTGAAAAGGGTCAATGAAAATATAGCATTAACCCATCAATTTTCCCATCAACTTCGATCAAAGGGTAAAAAGTTTCCAAGCAAAACGAATAAAACTAGAAAAGTGGCAGACGATGACATTTTATTGATCCGAGAAATATATAGTATTTCACATGGGACTTTGTACTAAAATTAATCTTTTTGTGCTACTATATGAATGTTTCCACCTGTTTAGCCTTTCTCTTTTTCGTCACGTCAAAATGCATATATATGATTCCATGTTGGTTCACATCAAAATTGTTCATGAGTGAATGATTTATATTTGGGAATAATTACATAAAGTCTATTTGATGTGGAGATGGTAAAGAAATTAACCGAATCTAATATAAGTAGGATGAATGATGTTATAGTTAAGTATTTTAAACCAGACGAAGAAAAAGAAGTTATGTATATATTAGTAATATTCATTTATTTATAAGGGTATAAAAGTAATTTTTGTATACATGCCACTTAATAAACATATAAACCCTACTACACTATGAAAATCCCAATTCCGCTATAAATATTCCATATATTATTTTTTTTAACCAACTTCACTTCACTATTCATTGATAAGACAAATCATTACTTTCTCTCTCTCTCTCTCTCTCTCTCTCTACAAATAACATTTGATTTGAGAATCGTGTTTGTCGAGGATAATTTCCTATTAAACCCCTCATTCAATCTACTACCACATCATTGGCCTTGTTTGTGGGAATTCATTATCCTAGCATTGAGAATGCAGACCAGGTCTCAAACTCGTGACGCTGCCCATGAAACACACGAGAATGAAGCAGTATAATTCCCACCCTCTAAACAATCACCACCTCATGGGGTGATCCCTTCACCCCGAGAACAAGCCCTACCGCAAGGATGGCCCTACCTCCTCGTGAGCAAGCCTCGCTGAATGGGAAAATCCTGTCATCCCATGGCCAAGAGTCACCTCATGATCAAGTCTAATCGCTGGGGTGGCCTTATCCCCCCGTGAGCAAGCCCCTTTGAGTGGGATGGCCTTACCACCCCGTGACCAAGAGTCAACCCATGAACAAGCCACATTGCAGGGAGTGGCCCTACCTCTCAGTGAGCAAGAACTAACTCCACCCCGAAGAGAATTGCCCACTTTAGTTGCTTCACCTTAAGAAATGATGATACAATTAGTTCAAGAAGCCTTACTAATCCATAATGTGTTCACTCGAGCGACCGCACAAGCAATAGCTCAATTCACGACTCATCACCCCGTGAACCCGCCCCCTTCTTCTCCTTATCGAAGTTGAGAATTATCCTCGACTTCCGAGAGGGATGAGTAGAGGCGAGAGGAGGTCAATGGTAGAGCCTCTCAACCTAAAACCGCCCAGATCCAAGAGCAAAACCCCAACCAATCTCGACAAGTCTCAGTGCCCCTATCCTCTAATGGAATTGAGGATCCTTATCTTCTGTTTGTTATAGCTTCACCAAAACGTAGCTTTGTTTGCCCCAATATCTTAGCCAAGGCTCAGCAGGAGTGAAAGTATCAAATGTTTCAGAGTACAACAAAATAGGAAACCCATAGGAACACTTGGGAAAATTCTATGTTAAAATGGATTGGTATAACCTAAATGATGCCGCCTAATGCAAGGTCTTTCGCACTACGCTTTCCAAGCGTGCCCTAGCATGGTTCAACCAACTATCCCCTAGAACTATCTCCAGCTTTGAGCAGTTGACCCAGCGTTTCTCGCATCATTTCTCCATCAACAAGGGAGTTCTAAAAATAGTTGTATACTTGTTCACTATTTGCCAGGAAGAAGATAAGTTGTCTAGAGATTACGTTCAAAGATTTTTGGAGGTTGCACCTGAGGTACCTCATGTCAACCATGGGTTTTTAGCTGACATCATCCAACAAAACTTGTTGCAAGGAAGGTTTAAAGAGTTTATAACTGGAAAACCCCCAAGCACTTTAGAAGAATTGTTCTTACAATTGCAGATGAATATCCGACCACAAAAGTATATTAGAATTGAAGATTCAAGTTCGGTAGACCTTACCTTTAGTGTTAAGAGGAATGGTAAAAATGAGGAGAATGAGTCGAACAAGGAGGGACGCCGACACTTACCTCCCACTAGGTTTACGCACTACACCCCCATAATGCTACTAGAGGAGAGATATTAGTGGCGGAATGACAAGGGTTGATAAACCAGTGGCCAAGATAAAGGAAAGACAATCCTAAGAGGCAAATGTTTGAAAAATAATTCGTTTTCATTGTAACAGGGGACATACAACTGAGGAATGTCATCACATTGAAAACGAGATAGAAAAATTGATTTATCAGGGACACTTGAAGGAAATATAAACAAATATCCATAAGTACACCAATTTGATCAAGGGGTGAGTGGGCCACCTCGAAAGTCAATGTCACCTCGCGCTTCCCATGATAATAATCAACCTACAGCAGGGATCATTTCATGATCTCAAGAGAACTAGCAAGAAGAGACTCCTGTATAAAGAAGTAGTAAACTTAAGTTCGCACAACAGAAAAGAAAAGTCAATTTTTGGCTATTCACTTGTAATAGGAGAAAGTTCGAGTAAGAGCTCAACATATCATTCTTCCCTTTTGATTTTCCTAAGACATTATAATGTGAACTCTAAGAAGTGAAGTTAGTTCTCTTCTCGTAATCTCAACAAACAAAATCAAATCAGATGTAGAGATCCCTAAAGTTTCAAAAAGACCCTAGAGGCAAAAATCGCTAGTATCTCAGGACCCAGTAAACGAAACTTAATTGAGATCCCCGTCAAGAATATTGCCCTGGAAACTCTGCTTCCCTTTGAAGTTGGTGGTAAAATACCAACCCGAGGACATGACCAAAAGTATACTTCGAGGCAACATCCACATAAATGAAACTTAAGATATACATCAAGAATATTGCCCCGAAAAACTTTACCCCTTCTGAAGTAGATAAATGATCAACTTCAGGATATGAGCAAAATCATCCCTCAAGGCGACATATAATTATGATAAGCTGTAAAAAAATAACACAATAACTACATAAGTGAAATAGCTACATATTCATAAATACAAAATATTGTCGATTGACATACCAAAACTTCCGATAATGTGAATCGGGAGAAAGTCATCCCAAGTACTGAATTCTACCGAATTACATACCAAAATTTCAACTATATGATTCAAAATAAAACCATTCCAAGTACTAAATTCTGTCGATTATAGACTAAAACATTTAAATAAAATGTCCGACTAAAACCATTCGAATTACTAAATGTTATCTATTACGTGCAAAAAAAATCAACTAAGAAGTCAAACTAAAACAATCCAAAGAACTAAATAATACTGATTACATACCAAACCAAATCATCCAACTACACAAGTTAAAAATAGCTATCCAAAATACTAAAATATTTTTAAGTACTAAGAAAAATAATTGTGCTCCCGTTTCTTCCCCAAGACCCTGGGGACTCTGTCCCAAGCAAGATCTGCCTCTTTCAACAACGACGACACCTCGAGATTAAGGAATAAATGTCTTACTCTCAGCCTCTCTCATTAAGAACCCGGCAGAGGACTTGATGACATTTATCAATCCAGTTTGGTAGAATAGTCTCAAACTCATTGGATACCTAGAACTTAGAAATCAGTCTGTTTCTCTCATCTTGGTGATGACAGCAACAGTAGATGCGAAGGCCAAAAACTTCCTCCTCGAAGACAAAACATGCTCAAATTGGCGCTCCTAAGAAACAACGCCCTCTAAAGCCTCATCCCTTTTGGATGAGTGTCATCTCGAGGAAGAGACCTCCTCATCTGGAGGTGTGTCATCTCAAGGAGGAGAGGCTTAAGAGAAGAGGGAAGGTCGAGCACCTCCTCTTCATGGAAGACTGTTGTCTAGCGAAGACATCCTTCTTGAGGTGTGTCATCTCGAGAAGGAGAGCCCTAAGAGGAAAGTGGAGGTCTTGAGGAGGAAAACTCTAAGCAAAAAGGGAAGTTCGAGCACCTCCTCCATAGGAATGTCATCTTGAGGAGGAGAGCTATTATATCAAAGAAAAAAACCTAAAAGAGGAAAGGGGAGGTTGAGAGCCTCCTCTTCCTAGAGACGTGTCATCTCGAGGAGGGGAACCTTAAGGGGAGAGTGAAGGCCAAGCTCCTCTTCCCCTTGGCGAAGTGTTGTCTCAAGGAGACCTCCTCCTTCTGAGGTGTCTCATCTCGAGAAGGAGAGCCCTAAGACCTCCTCCTAGAGGTGTGTTATCCTAAAGAGAAGCGCCTAATGGGAAGAGCAGAGGTTAAGTACTTCCTTCACATGGATGAGTGTCGTCTCTAGGTAAGATCTATTCCTTTTCATCTTGCGGCCACAAAATTGTTGTTATGTGATCAGACGAATATCTCACCAAATATGGATGGACATCATCCCTCGTACGAGATGAAAGCCAACCACTAAAAAAAAAAACTCAATCATGGTAACACACTCAATGTGGTTATTGGCCGAGCGCGAGGAACCCCAGTTTGGTCGTTGGTCGTACACAAAGTGCCTTCACGTGCAACAATTTGAACCAACACCTTGATATGGCCAGGGGGTTTCACCCCACTAGTGCGAGGTAGTGCCTTGTGTTAGCTCACTAGCCAACTTGCGGGAACTCCTCGACCTAGTGGGGGGTCTCAATGCCTCGAGCTGGAGACGCGTGGGGTTATCTGCGTGTGACCTCAAATTACCAAGCTAAGGCAGCGCCTTGACCTGGTGAGTCCATGCGCCACCTCCATCGTCGTCTGACAGTCACTCCTAGTCGAGGTAACGTGCTGCCTCACACATTTGTTCCACACTACGCCAACCTAGAGCCACCCCCTAGAGCAAGCGAGAAGGCCTCGCTGGACGCCCTTCTACTAGTTGCGCCTACCCTACTCCCACTAGGTCTAACCACCATTGCTTCGCACCTACTCCCTCCCATATATTAAAGGCTTTGATTCTCCTTATGCGATTACTTATTCTCAAACGGACTATTATTGCTAACGGTAAGTATCGAGTCCGAGAGTGGGGTGATATATGATGTATATATTAGTAACATTCATTTATTTAAAAGGATCGAAAATAATTTTTATATACAAACCACATAATAAATGCATACACCCTACCACACTATAAAATTCACAATACCACTATAAATATCATATATATATTATTTTTTAAATTAAGTTCACTTCACTATTCATTGACAAGACAAGTCATTACTCTCTCTCTCTCTCTCTAATAAATTCTCTCTCTACAAACATCTGACTTGGGATGTAATATTTCTCGAGGATAATTTTTCTAGTAAACTCCTCATTCAATCTACTACCACATAAAAATGAACAGAATGTTTTCAAGTTAAAGAACTAGCCAGGATAAATAGAAGAAAAAGGATGTAGTCTTATAGACAATCATAATAACTACTTTCAAACTATTTAAACTAACCAAACCTACAAGACAATGTTGATCTATCATCTTCTTGGAAATTAAAAATAACATAAAATTATGGATAAAGTGGTCCCCCTATGCTATGGGTTGACCATAGGGATGACAATGAGTCCGACTCTCCCACCCCAATTAAGCTGGGTTTTGCAACCTTAAGTGGGTTTTGGTGTGGATTTTTGTTTTTATAATAATTCTTATTGAAAATTGTGCCCCCGTATGAGTATGAATGTCTTCTCATAATAGGATTAAACACTCAAGAGATGAATCTTAGTGTATGGTGGAATGTAAGGGATGTTCTAACTTATAGGCAACTTTTCCAATCTTTTCAGTTATCTTAAAAGGCCTAAAATATTTGGGAGATAGGTTTAACTTCTTTCTCATCTGGAAAGAAGTTTATCTGTATGATTTAACTTAAGATACATCATATTCACCACTTTAATACTCCTCCCAATCCTCTTTGCATTAGTATATTCTTTTATATTATTCTAAGCTTGATGGAGATTTTCATTGAGAATATGTATGATCTTTTGTTTCTCCATCATCAGTTATTGAACATCAGTCCACGAGGTTTGACTGTAAGGCCCCATGGAAAACGTGAGTGTTGATATTCGTAGGGTGCTTGGAAAAGAGTTTGTTTAAAGCTGCTATGATGGTTTGTTGGTTCATACCACTACTCAATCAATGACTAGGGGTGTTAGTTTGATAATGCTGAATCAAAATTTTGGTACACCATCGAATACCGATCAAAATTTTAATTTGTTTCGATAAAAAACAAATAAGTTTTAGACCATGGCTTTACATTCTACCCACATGGTCTGATTTCATGAGAAATTTTACACATTCTCAATTCCCCATGGCTCACGCCATGGCTCCTATGATAACAATATTTATAATATTATTTAAATTAATTATAGTATTATATCTATAATTATTATTTTTAATTAATTAAAGTATATTCTGATAGTATAATTATAGTTTTTAACTTTTAGATCCATGACTCGAGGTTTAGGTCCTCCCTTTTTAGGACATGGTCGAGGTCTTAGGTTGTCGATTCTATGGCCAACCATTGATGCTGTGGAAGTATCAACATGACCACCCCTTACCATTAGAGCCCGTCCAGTGTCGCAGAGCCCGTCGATGGATCTGAATATGGGCTACAAGGCCCAACACATCACATGTTGGGTCGTTGATCGCCCCCCATCACACATCCCCTCCCCCATCAGTCCCCACATCCCCCAACCCGTCCTCTGTACCACCACCATCATTAGCCTTGCGTACATATATTAGCCTTTCCCAGCGTGAGGTAAGAAAAATAAATTGTTATTAATTTTTTTATTACATTTTTTTCAATGGATACTAATAAATTATTTTTTTAGGTTGTGTCAAGATTTCCATAGCTCCATTACGGTTATGTTGGACGACAACTTTCCTCATCCATAGACCTATATAAGAGATGTCTTACCGAAACACCAGCCCTTCTGGTTCGACTAGTTCTAGGTAACTAATTATTATTTCTTTTAATCACATTTTTAACAAAATTTTGCTGCTCATTCACACTTTTTTTTGTCTCTCCGTATTTCATCTTACTTACTATTAGGGTTGCACCAACGATGCAATGTTCAAATTCTTCAAAATGCTTGTTGGGAAGTATATTCGTTGGAAACTCAACGAAACTAGGGTGACACTCGTATAACCATTGTGGTTGGCCAACGAGATTCAACGCCAGTTGTAGGAGTACTGGGCGTCCTCCAAGTTCCAGGAGGTGGCTGCTAAGACTAATGGCAACTAGGTGGTCAATACAACATCTGCAACCATTATATACCAAGGGGCGTCATCTTATATTAGAATGCATAAAAGGAAGCTAATAAAATCTTTTTCTTTAATAATGAATTTTGGAATATTAATAAATATGGTTTAGTTATTAAATTATAGTCTTACGATGTTCATTTGTTGCATAGGAAACATAGTTAAGTAGGTAGCCAACGCAGATGGAGCTCTTCTACCAATGCTACAAGAAGAAATCCGACAGTAACTGGAGCGGGTCCAAGGCAAAGTAGGTGGGAGTAAGTACATTAAATTAGTAACAAGTTTATTAACTGTTTGTTCATATAGTAATTAGTTTTTCTTATTTCATGATATCTTCCAGATGTTGCTGGACGACCAGCATACCCAAGCACCTATAATGTGCAAGAGCTTCCTGCTTTTTCAATAGGTTCCGTAGCCCAGACCAAGCAGCAGCTGTTGATCTTAGCAGTCGACGGCTAGAATAATTACATTGTATTTGGTTTGGGTGCAAAGGCCTACACGCCGGCTGCTCGACCATCATAGAGGATTGCGCCACTACCACCACCACAAACCCCATATCCAGACACCATCAAACTGAATGATCGTATCTCGAGGATGGATGAGATGATGATGCATATGATGATGCACTTACCCATCCCTCCATTCCTCAATGTCCAGCCATTCTTAACCTCCAATAGATAATCCGACCCCAAGGGATGACGACGGCCAGGAGGAGAGGAGGTTGCTTTAGATTAGTTTTTTTTTTAAAAAAAAAAAGATATCTGTATTTTTGCACTTTTTTAATTAATACATATATATATATATATTATGTTATTAATTGTGCTCTCAATATTTGATTGTAGTTCAATTTATTTAAAATTTTAATTTATAGAACTTTTAAAAAAAACTTATTTTAATTATCAAAATTAAAATTTGAAAGATTAATTAAAAATCAAAGAAATTCAAATATTTAATATAGTAAGAATAAAATAAACTAATCAAAGAGATCATCATGATCCACGCGCGTAATTGATAAAACTTAATCAAAGTAAAATTTTCAAAGCACTGTCACAATATGTGGTCATAATCAAGAAGGGTAAGATACCTCTATCTCTTATATTAAAAAAAACTATAAACGTCCCCCAATTTTCCAGTTGAAGGGAAGCAACTAAAGAAACGTATCTTGAGACGTACGTGCTCTACATCAAACATGCACATGATGAACTAATTACTAGGTAGCATGTACATCGTATGGTTTGATTTTGGTCCCAGTGGACACATGCAAATAATGATAATGATGCAGGTCGCACAATTTGGGTCGGATCGTTGTATTTGGTATCTTGAGATCAGACTGTTGAATTCCTCTTTGAGCTTACTAAGGGTGAATTTTGAGAACAGAACACACGTTAGGTTTGTTGGATATTTAAAAAAAGTGGGGTCTAAAGCGATCAGTGGAGAACGAGTAAGATAAAAAAAAAACGTGATAAATGCACTTCTCATAAATGTTCATAAATGCTGGTATTTATAGTGTACGATATCGCTTATAAACTTGCCACGTGGCATCATCTGGTTATCCGAGTGTCAGGTAATCCGACGATTATCAGAGCGGGCAGGTCAATTGGATTGGGTCGAGTGACCCGATCCGTGTCTTCATATGCAGATCCTACCATTAACTGTAAATTTCTTTAAAATAAAAGGAAAATTTAATCTTTTAGTGAGTACTCTCATCAGGTGATGATGGGATACCCACCGTCTTGTTCCACTTAAAGGGAATGGGATCCACTTCCCTACCAACTATCATGCCATCCAACTTCCATACCCACTTTCCCTTTGACCCATAATTAACCCCCCTCAAATCATACTTATTAGTGTGTCAATTTACCACTTATGTCCAAACATATATATAGCGTAGATGACTTTTATATGTATATAGTAGAATAGATATACAACTGGATAAATCGAGGTTGGGATTTGAAATTCTTATTATAATTCAATAGATTTTATATTATATATAGTCAGAGACAATAGTCTGTCACCTTATTTAATCTACACGTGCGTACGGTCTATTTATAATTGTGGATAAAAAACAAATTTTGTATATGTTGGTCAAGAAAAATGACAAAACTACTCGCCGTCCTCTCAATTTGAATAGCTGTTTGAAATGATGAAAAAGTAAAAAAAAAAAGTATATATACATATATATATAGAAATAATTGCATTTGAGAAAAATGAGATAAAGTTCTTAGTATCATATAGTTATTTTTATGTAGATAACGTTATATCGAAAAATAGAATATTTTTTAAAAACTTTGAAAAGTTTATATAATTTTAAAAATTTAACCTATCAAAGAGGAGGATAATTCAATATTATCTTAAGATGTCCTCCTCATATTCAAACTTTGGACGTCAAACTGTTTGTATTTAGAATTACTGATATTTAATATTTTAACATGCCCTCCAACCCTCACGTGCAGCCCCTAATATTATATTAAACACTCACGTTATTTAAAAATTTAAATTATTATAAAACAAGTTATTTAATATTAACAAATATTTTATTGTTTGATGTATGCCACAAAGATGTAATTTATAATGATATATTTTCTAATTATTCTATATCATTAGATTAATTATGATATCTAACAGAATATACGATGTACGAATAAACATCTGAGTTTTCTTGTAACACTAAAAGTATTTAAAAAATGAAATACATTTATTTTGCTTCTTGGGTGCTTATGCATCTTTCTGAATTATTTGTAATGATGATTTTATTAATAATTTTCTTGTCGCTAGTTGTAAACAATGATATTTTTTATGCAGTATTTGTTATTATTAAAATTATGAGAATTACTATTATAATAAAATTATTCTTTTTTATCACTAAATAAATATCGATGTGATTTTCGTAAAAACAAAAAAAAATCATTACCTAAGAAAATTTTGTGAAAAAATAGCCACATGTTTGTTCTTGGCCCCTTTTAGTAATCAATGGATCAAACAATAATTGAATTAGCAAATTAACAGGTTTGTTCATTTATGGAACACAACTTTTACGCTGATATAAGTCCATAATTATGGCTAATGATATTTCACGTGCTACTATATATGTCTAATTGCTACTCATCATTAGTTCATTAGCCAAAAGAGACTGTCGTTGTACCTACACATATGCTTAACATGCATAAATTAAGGTTCAAGTGTAGTTTTTATTGGATTAAATGCAATTTACCCCACGTGATATTTGAAATGAGTGAAAAAAAACCTCTATAAAAATAAATTTAGCAGATTATCCTTCTTTGTTTTGGGAAAGGAAGCAAATTAATAGGGGGTAATTTGTTCTATTCCAAAACACAAGGGGGGAATTTGCTATTTTTTTTCATAGGGGTGTCTTTTCTCATTTATCATATCATATGGGGGTAAATTGTATTTTTTTTCTTTTTTAGTCTGTAACTTAAGTCTTTTTATGTTTTTGTCTTTTAACTTTTTAGGATAGTATTTTTTATCCTGTATCTTTTTAATTTTTATAATTTTAATTATTTTTTACGTTGGAGGTCACCCTTCTTACTGATGAAAGTGAATTCACACTAGAAAAAAAAAAGCAATTGTTTGGAATGGTTTTTTGAAATAGCTTTCAATGAATTTGGATCAAGAGGATGAATTTTGAAACGGATTTTGGGAGGGTCTGTTGCCCGTCCGTACTAGTAAAGTAGAAAAATTTTGTCACAAGAAAAATATATCCATCGCAAAGTTGGCGCTGAATTCGGACGGTTTCATCATAAGCCCATCATAAAACTTGTCCGATATACAAATATGAGTATAATTCAATTTGCACTAACTTTTGTAGTGAAATTGAGAACGATATCTATTTATAATTTAGCCGAAACTTTATGAGAGGTTTTCGTCACAAAATTGTTACAACTTTTGGCACGGGTTTTTCGTCACAAATAATTAAAAGGTGGGATAAATTTAAGACATCTTCTATAACGGCATACTTTGGGACGGATCTTGTATCATTTTGCAGCGATTTTCGGTTCAATTTTTAAAATTTTCAGTGGTTTTCTTGTTTATATACTATTAAATTTTGCAACAATATCCATTACAAAATCCGCTTCACAAATTACTCTTTTAAAAACAATTATTTTTATTTTATTTTTTATTAAATTAAAATTTTTAAATTTAATTAATATTGAATTTTAATTGTGATAATTAAAACTTATATTTGTAATTATAATAATTCATTTTTAATTTTAATTTTTAAGTTTTGTTTTTCAAAGTTCTATAAATTAAAATATTAAATAAATTAGATTGTAATTAAATATTAACAACATAATTAATAACATAATATATATTAATTAAATAAAGTGTATAAAATACAAACCATTTAAAAAAAAAAAAAGCCTAATTTGAATCGGGCTCCTCATCCTGGTCGTCAGCATCCCCTAAGGCCAGGTTACCTATTGGAGGCTGGGAAGGCTCGGACATTGGAGGGATGGGTAAATGTGTGTGTATATATAATTATATCACATTCAATATTTATGAGAACATATATACTTTCTATATACGTATAACCAAACACTTACTTGTAATTGGCGTGACTACTTAATAGTTGCACAACACATAAGTCTCG
>NC_026146.1:6568880-6577818 GCF_000512975.1 Sesamum indicum | reverse complement strand
AGCCCTACTTGACCGCCTAGGGTGATTGAAAATAGACAATTGAATTATGTCATCATTGCTCGTGAGATCATCGTTTTTACCAGGCCTACATCGCTTGCAAAGAACGTGCGGCTCAAAGTAGTGGGAAGTTAATAGCCTAATTTCTTGAGAATGTACGCTTTGTTCTTCACCTTCTTCTTCAAATAACAAAGGAACCTATACAGATAATTAGGCACATAAAATATTGAACTATACAAATCGAGCATAACTATCTTAGTTAATAGTAGTTACCTCTCAAATGTGTACATCTATCTATATTGCATTGGCTCTCCTGCATGAGCTTTGTATGGCAGGTGAACAATGAGGTACTCCATGAAGTCGAAGAAAGCTAGAGGAAATATTTTCTCAAGGTTGCACATGATGATGGGGATAGTACCTTCTAACTCCTGCACCTTGGTGACATGTAGCATGATCGGGCATAAAACCTAAAATAAAAAGTTGACCTCTGTGAATGTGCTCCATACATATTCAGGAAGCATCTCACCAAAGGCAAACAGAGATCGATTTATGCATGAATAAGTGATAATCATAGTTTTTCACCATGTGGAGCCTCAACTTCGTCCTGTCGACGCAATGGGCAAGGTTAGAGGTGTATCCATCAGGAAACCTCAAACACGAAACGTAATCACTTATCCTCCTCTTTTGGTCCTTTGTCAGGGTATATATACAACTTTGGGGATACGACTTTAGGCATAACGTTCAGTTTCCGTTTGTCCACCTCAAGCTCCGACAAATTACAAATACTCGCTAAGTCCTTTGCATTCAAATTGTCCTTTATGTTTCTTTTATGTCCATGAAGGGTCCACGAAAAAGAAGATATAATCTTTAATATACTCGAAAATCAGATAGAGAACGAAAGCATGTGTGGTTTACAAATTTAAGAGTGAAAATAAATAAAAATAAAAACAACACACACGCATGTATGTATAACTTTTTGGGTGGATAAGAGATAGATTTTGGGATGAAAAAGTAGTTGTTAGAGTTCAGAGCGACATTTGGGATGAGATTTGAAACGGATATGTAGCCGTTAAATTTAGCCGTTAGAGATTAATGCAACTTTTGGGATGGGTTGTGGAGCAGATTAATAGCTGTTGTGGACATATCTGTTGATTTTGTGATGGTATATAAATTTGGACCGACTAATAAGTTGTCGCAAATTTGTAACGTATTTAGTAACACTTTTGGAATAGACAACTATCCTTTCTACTTGGTCGTCCCAATTTTGATATTGACCCAAAATTCATGGAAAAATTGTGATCAGTTTTTACTATGAAACGAATTTTGGGACAAGTTGCAAAACCTATTTTGGAACGGGTTTTGTAGTAGCCCCAAAAACTGATTTACTTTTTATAAATAACGTGATGACGTCATCGACATCAATTCGTTCCAAAATTGTTACAATACCCGTTATAGTTTATGACGGATACTACTCGTCACAAATAATCCATTCCAAACTCCGAGTTTTTCTGTAGGGGTCGGGTCAAAAAATAATTAAAATAGCAAAAAATTAGAAAGATATAAGACCAAAATACTATTCTAGAAAGTTAAAAGACAAAAACGTCGAACAATCTAAATTACAGGACCTAAAATGCATTTTACCCATGAATTAGATATATAATATATTCATTGAGCGTGCAATCACACATTGATATCAAAATCTCTATATAACATATTGTTAAACCATCATTGAAAATTTGAAAAGACTCACCTAATATTATTATCTTAATACGCCCACCTCACATGCAAAGCTTGCAACTGAAACTTTCGTTACAAAGTCTTTTTTAGAAAAAAAAAATCAGTTAATATTAGTATCTTAATGGATATATTATTCATTAAAATTTTATAATATTTTGTCATGTAAAGACATCTCGTAAAAAAGAGAAGGCTTTGGAATGAATTATAAGTTGTGCAAATCTCTCGTTTGCTATTGATATGAAATGAAAAGCAGTAGAACTTTTAATTAAAATGGCGTTCTTTGTGACGCCAAACTAATTGTCAGTACAAATCAAAGTTAACTGCAATTTCGATCCCATACTATAAGATCTTTTGTAGAAATAGTCCATGTTTTTCGAAATAGTCATTTTGATTCTATATCTAAACTGTTTAATTGTAATTTTGGTCATGTTGTTTAGATTTTACGGAATGGCCACGTGAAATCATGTGGCTATTAAGTCACCATGTAATTGAGGGGGGAAACAACTCAAATGATTATTCGAATTAATTACATTTTTCATCCTATACTTTTATTAATTTTGCAGAAATAACCCCATACTTTTTAAAAGAATTAAGTGATTATCGCTATGTTATACGAAATGAGTAAATTGTCCTTTTGTGCAAAAAAAAAAAAGCAAATTATCCCATTTATTTTTTATTTAATAAATATTTATATATTATAATTATTAATAAATTTATATATAATATATATATATAAAAATAATATTTATAAAATATGTGACTAATACTTTTTTTTCCAAAACCTCTTCGATTAAGGACCAAAAATGCATCAGAAAAAAAAATGACTATTATAAAATATGTGACTAATTTTGTTAAAAATCTTAAAATATAGAACCAAAATACAATTAATACAAATCACAATGGGTTATTGTTAGATACACTCTACTCTGGTGTAGCAAGTAGGAGCTTAAAAGTTGGGACCATACAAAAATTGATGTTAAAACTTAGCTTATCATAAAATTTTTCTTACCATATTTATTATGATTTTTAGCTGTGAAAAATATTTTAATTAATTTTTCAAAAAATACGGACGACAGCCATTGTGTGACTGTATTTAATAATTATTTACTATGATTCTTTATTTTTTACCATGATAATTGATTATAATTAAATATTAATTTTTTTTAACTAACCATATTCTAGACCTCAGCTAATATTATACGAGTTTAGAATACAACATGAATCGAGTCTGGATTCAACAAGTTGGACCCATTAGTCTGACCCACGAGACTCCTTAAAATTTAAAACAAAAAGATATATATTTTTTACATAATTCTTAAAAAGAAAATAACATCACCATAAGCTTCTGAATGCATACAAACAGATAGGGATAATTTTTTTTCGTAGTCCAAGTATACTTCTTTTTCAGTTTTAGTATTTGAGGTTTTTAAGTTATTAGATTTGACACCCGAAGCTTTTAATTTTCATCCGTAAGAGTACCTTCCATTAAGTTGGCCGTTAAAATAACGGTCAATCCAATTTTGGAGGGGGAAAAATTAGGCAGGATCTTGTCTATATGGGCATATTTGACTGTCGTTTTATTCAACACACAAAAATATGGCTGCTAATAGAAAAGTTTTTTGCCATTGCAGAGGAAGATTCAACCAAAACAATACTTAAACAACACCATAAGCCAAGATACAACTAAAAAATAAACTAAAACAATTTGTCTTTGTTACATTTGTGCAGTATTGTTCTCCATTCTATTCAATTTTCGAAGCAATCCGTGTATGATAACATTTGCCCTTGCACATATCGGCGGGTCTTTCCAAAGAAAAAAACCACACCAGCTTCTTTTTTTCGTACACCCAAAAAACCTCCTACCTGGGTTGTCATCGGTCCATGAGGTTTTCAAAATCGCAAGCCTTCCACAATGACAAAAAACTTCTCTGTTAGCAATCATATTTTGTGATATTTTTCCTACTAAATGCAAGAGAGAAATGAAGAAATATGACTTAAATAGAAGGAAGTTGATGTAATGGTTTTTCCCACCAAGTTGCTGATTTTCCCTCCAAATCTTCACATTTTCCCTCCACATTTAATAGCAAGTGACGGAGAGAGCAGCTGTCATTATCAATTGGATGGAAATCCCTCAATGGTACTCAAATTGAAAAAAAAACCACATATGAGACTCAATGTGTGAATTGACTTGAGTGTGAGATCAAAATTGGAAATAGATCCACTCATGAGACCAAAACTGAAAATAAATCTACTTATGAAACAAAAAATGTAATTTACCCTGTAAGAAAACGTCAATGCTCACATGCAGTATGTCATAAGTAATATATGGCATTAAGTATATTGACATAATAATAATAATCAAATATATATTTTTTATGATATTTGCACAATATTGTAAACTTTTAGAAACTCAATAATATTAATTAGTTGAAAATAATAGTTACATTATTATATTAGCATGTTGCTAAACGGGCATTGTTCCAGTCAAATTGAGACAAAATTGAGGAAAAATGCAATCAACTCTGAAATTACCCCTTTTTATTTATTTTTAATGCAGTAATTTATCTCTATGTGATTTTTAAAATGAAGCAATACTATCTTTAAATAGGGAGGTGAATTGCTTCATTTGAAAAACACAAGGAATTAAAATACTATTTTTATATTTATTTGTAATATCACATGAGCTAAAATTGCATTAAATCCATTGAATTGAGATCACTGTAATAAAATATGATAATAATGACAAGATATCATATTACAATTTTAAAATTGTTATTAAAAAATATACATTAATTAAGTGACAATAATTTTAATTTTGTCCCAATATAATTATTAATGATAAAAATTATGTATAAAATTATTATTATATATAAATAATAGCACAAATATAGTGATAATAAATAACAGCTTTCATAATTAGGTTTTACTTTATTGGAGGGAGGATCGTCATAATTGTTGAGTAACAACTATATGCATATATATTCTTTTTGTAATTTATTCCTTGGAGGGAGGATCGTCATAATTGTTGAGTAACAACTATATGCATATATATTTTTTTTGTCATTAATTCCTATTAATTAATTATTTTTAAATATAATTATCACTATTAAAACTATAAAAATAATTATTGCGGAAAAAAAAATAGAAATCAATAGAAGAAATATGATTTTTGTTATAATAAATTACTATGGTAAAGAAAAAAAGAAAAAAGAAAGAAAGAACCCTAACGAATATGAATTTACCACTCCTCACAATGATTATTAACTGTTGTTTTTGCAAGTGAGACCAAAACATTAACTATAGCTTTTTATGACAAATATTGATTAATCATAGTAAATATTTAAGGTATTGCAGAGTTTTCTTTAATCGTAATTAATAGTATTGATGTGGAATTGATTCAACCTTGTTTGTGAAACACTACGAAAATCAAACGTGGTATATATCACGAAAACTTAATCTTTTTCTGGGCCAGACATGCATAATTTAAACACTATGATTAATTATAAAATCAACTTAATTTGACTAATCATTTCAGACTAATTTGCATAATTACCATCTTAAATTAATATATCTTTTAGAAAAGCTAACAATAATTATATTATTATATCAAGATGACTCAATAATTTAATATGTTTATCAATAATTAACATATTAGGAAAAATACTTAGATAATAAATTTACCTAGATTAGATAAATCATTATTTTGTTTAAGCGTTAGGCCTGATGTGGGCATCAATTTGGACCCTTTGAAGTGACTAAAGACCCTCCAATGATCATGTTTATAGCACAAATCATTTTGGAATCGTGTATTTTTTACTGGGGTCAAATATAATATATTTGATCTTCTTAATTGTCGGATCGAAATTACATGAAAGGTTTATGGTGAATCATACAATACAATAAAGCCTATGAATATGTATACTTCAAATGTCAGATATATTTGACTATCTCTGCTATTCTCTGAAATTGGCATTTTTATGATTTTATTGATTTAAGTATTTGAGGGCTATAATCAGATCATCCTGATCTTGCTACTAGCAAACTTGCAGGTGTAGGTAAACCCACTATTAAAAAAAAATAAAAAATTATTTCCTATATTGTGATGACCACGGTAAGAAAATTATGATAAATCAATACTACTTACCACAATTAACAAAATCGATACAAAAAATTAAATTTTGACAATGATCAATGAATATTTGCTATGATTTTGTGACCTTAATTACAGAAGTAATGATTAATAGCCGTTGCTAAATTATAGTTAGTTATTATTTAATAATTTTTTTTTTATTTTTAATTATATTAATTAATCATTATCCAAAGTAATATTTCTTCCGACAACGTATATAGGTGTATTTTAATTTAATTTCAACTAATTAACAATAATTTGTAACAAATAATTGATGCTTACCGTGGTGCACTATGAACTACCCTACCAGAATAATTTATCATTTCCAACTAAGTAACATGAATGTTGAATCCAGATGTCTGAAATCATGCAAGATCCTGTTTGTCGTACAAAAACATTATTATTACTGTGTTTTTTTAAAGGGAGTTGGTGGATTCATACTGTTTGGGGAATTGGGATCAGCCACAGTTCCCAACAATAAAGACACAGATAAAAAGATACGTATATATGTATACATAAATGCTTGTCTTTAGATAGATTTGGTTGTTTGTGCACTTAGTAGTTTATTCTTAGTTATCCCCCCACCCACAAAATAAATAAAAATAATTATAATAATAATGACAATAATAATAATAATTTTTTTGTAACATCTATAAAATGTTCTCGAAACTAATTATAAAAAATTAGATTTTATTTTAAATAAATTATTAAGGTATTTGAATAACACAATAATTACAAAATTTTTAAATTATTGGTAATGAAGGGACCTACTACAATTTTAAAATCAGTAATAATATTTTTTAAAAAGTTTCTAGCATAATCAGTAATAAAAAAAAATTGGTACTAAAATCAGTGACAAACTAATTACTTAGTAAATATTTGTTCTTGCTAAATTCATCGCTAAATTACGAATTTGACTATTTTGTAAAGAATATTTGTGTTGTTGCTAATCACATTATCTTTTATAATAATTGGGGGTTCCATGAATAAGTTCGAGGACATGGGTTCGAATCCTACCAGATATATGAGTATTTTACCTTACTAAATATAGATTTATTGTAACATATATATACTTATCTCACGTAATACGAATTTCTTGTAATTTTTTTCTCAATTTATTATAATATGAGTTTATTAAACAAACAAACATACACTACAAGAAAATATGATATTAGTACCAAACTATAAGGTAATAATTTTAAATCTATCATTAATAATATATATTAAGTCACAATAATTTATATATTATCACTATATAATTTGTTAGTGACAAAAAATGTGTATAAAGTTGTCACTAAATACAATTAGTAACACATTTATAGTGACAATATTAATTAATATTGTCAGTTATTTTTATATATATGTATTTATGGTAAAACAGTTAAAAACACCCAAATAAGAATTATAAGATGTTTTTGTATGACAACAAACACTGAGTATCTTTTAACTCATCCAAAAATAACTTGAAAATAAAAACAAATATAGTGTCAGTATTTCATAATTAAACATTGTGGTATGTATTGTGTCCCTAATGTCAACAGTAGAAAGAAAGAGAAAGACGGCCTTGAGCTGTTGTGCAGCGCGCGCGCACACACACACGTATCCGTAATCTTGAAAAAGAGGTCGGAATTTTTGAAGTGGTTATGGGGATTGGAGGAATAATTTATGTGTGTTTCCACATTCCCTTCCCTCCATTGACAAAAGTTTTGAAAGCATAGGGTACCGAAAAGCGTAGGACACACCTCATCATGAAAGCAGGAAAGAAAAATGAAAGGGAGTTAGATTAGACTAGGCAACCACAGGCGCATGTACACGAAACGCACGCACACTTCCCTCAATTATGAGTTTTTTGAGTGAAAGTAGGTAAAAAAGAAAGCATCTCCCCACTCTCCTTCCCAATTATTATCAAGAATGTTTAATCTTCTTTCTTTCTTTTTTTATTTGTATATATATATATATATATATATACATACACGTATCGAGTGAATTATAGTTATATTGTCTTTTAAAAATGTGAAATTACATTTTATTTTAAAAAAAATTGAAATTATACTTATACTCCTTGTAAAAATTTATTGTTTACACCCGACTTTTTTTCGTTGGAATTTGGATGAAAAATGCTCGATAACGTTAGTCAAACAAATTACATAAATTTCTAATTTTACCTCTGATTTCATGTTCTCATGTAATAATTTTATACTTATGAGAGAAAACATGTAATGATGTTAACCTCATTCCACATATATATATATATATATATATTTTTATTCATAAGTACAAAATATACATGGGAATGTTAAATACGGACAAAATTAAAACTATATGTAAACTTTTTTTTTTTTGCTTAAGTTAGTATTTTTCGTCCAAACTCTAAAGGAAGAGGGTTAGGTGTAGATTGAGAATTGAGAATTTGGGAAAGGGTATAAGTATTATTTTAATTTTTTTTGGAATAGCATTTTGGTCCTACATTTTTTTAATTTTTGAGATTTTAGATTTTTTTTGTTTTTTTTTTTGTTATTTGAAAAATTATCAATGCCCCTCATATTTGATAAAATTATCTAATTTTAGGACATTGACCTAAAATATTCACATTGCCCTTATTGTTTGATTTAAAAAAAAATAAAAATTGAAAAAAAAGTTGATTCGTCGGAATTTCCTTCTTGCCTTCTGGTTCATAAAACATTTTAGAAATTCTAAAAATTAAGTAAAATTAATAATTCATAGTCCACAAGGTATTTTAATGAGTTCGTCACAAAAAATAGATGACAATCCAACAAAAATTAACAAAATGAGCTAATTATTGGGCATACATTAAAATCAATACTGTATATATAGTTTTTCAAAATAATGACGAACTATTTTCAATTATGTCAAAACCTCAGAAAAAATTATTATAACGTACCCTAATTATTTTACAGAACGTTTGTAAATCTACAAGGCTATATTTATTTTTAAAAATAAAAAAGAAAAGAAAAGAAAAGATGCATGAAGGCATTTTAGCAACCAAATGACACACACTAGGTGGTGCTTTTCCACACCATCTAGACTAGATTTTATACAATTTTCATTCAAATC